>NW_019388953.1:0-5732 GCF_000671375.1 Centruroides sculpturatus
AATAAATTATTTGTTTGAAAACATAAGCCAAATATAATGAATTCATATAAAAAATTATTATTTTTGTATGAATTAGTAAAATAATTATCAGTAATTAATGATTCAAATAAAATTATATAAATACAAAAATATTACACACCAAGAATGTGGTATTGGAATCAAACAAAACTTTATTAATGTAAAAGTAATGATGATGGTAATAAGTGATTGCATTATCACAGAAAACGGACAATTTCTTATCGTACAGCAATGCAATTTAAAGGATTCTTTAAACTTAATATAATACTTTGTTGAAACTCCTCTTGACTGGATGCATATTGCCAGGCATGCACACACTATATGCTGTTCTGTGACAATTTGACTATAGACATTACAACTGTTACTCCCAATCCCTAATAATTATAGATAGCCTAAGCTAGTGTCTCATCTGTCCCATAAATACTTGATGGGCAACAAAAATGAAGACTGAAAGACCAAGGAAATGTGGCAAAGTAATGGAGAAATTCTTGGAAAATCCAAGCTGTACATGGCCAATTGTTATTTTGCTGGAAAATGGTTCTGTGTGTAATGCTTATTTACATATACCCAGTTTGAGTAACTGTCTTTGAGTGCATTGTTTAGTCATTACTGGTTTCAAACAACAGTTACATTGAAAACTGAACACAGAGTGATCCTCTGCAAGCCTTTTAATATGTTACTGGGGTAGTGACTTTAAGGCATTCTGGTGGTATTTACCTGACAAGCAATTAGAACACAACTGTAATCATTTACCTACCTATATGCAAAGTTTTGTAATAATCAATTTATTTTAGTAGAGTTGTCAATAATATGAGCAATGTCAAATATAATTCTTAAAATCTACATGTAAAAAATTTTTTATGATGTAAGATTTATTTGTTGTTTTTATTTTTTATGCTTTTAAAATGTAAATTGTATATAATACTAAAAATCATATTTTAAAAACATGTATTTTTAGATTATTGTTTATTTCTATATGTAATGTTTTAGTTCATTCTTTGTGAATTTATAATATCCTAGTTCTAACTTATTTTTATTTTTTAAAGGGATGTTATATTTTTAACTGTAGAGGGAGACTTTTTGCATATATTTTATTACCTTTATTATAATTTATCTGAGTATGTAACTTTTTGTCAATGTATATATATATACATTGACAAAAAGTATATATATATATTATTTTAGATTTTTCTATATCTAATGCTGATATGATAAAGAAATATTTCATCTTACATTTAAACTTTAATTCAATATTCAGAAAGATGGAAATAATTTGAATAAATTATGTTGTCTTACATTAATGCAATGAAATCTATAACAACATAAGTAATAAAATCTTCTTTTTACTAATACATATATTATGTGAATGTGCTGCTTTAAAATTGTATTATCAACCAGAAAATGTTAAATTACTCAAATAGTTCAATACTTCTTAACTTAAAAGTTCTGCTTTGAGTTTGTTTTATTTCATTTCATTTCAAAAGCAGTTTGAAAAATTTATTCAAAGGCTAATTTTAACTATAAATTAAAGTCAATGGATTTTCAGTATTTTAATCTACAAATGTATTTACCATAAAATTTTTAAATTTGTTTTGCATCAAACTATTACATTGAAATTGTTATAACATGTAAATAAGATTAATTTTTTAATAAATCATTGAGCATTTAGTATGATTTCCATATAAAATTGAGTGTGTCATAATAATTCCAATAGAATCTGTCAAGAGATTCTATTAGAATTACTTTTTAAAAGTTTGATACATTAAGATTCTTTTAATATTTAAATTGTTAATTATATATTGAAAGGGATACCCTTATAAAGATTTTTTAAAAAGGTTGAAAGTAATTATTAAATTAAAAGTTGATGCTAGTTAGTAAAGGTTTTTATTTGTGTTATCAATATACAGTTTAAGACATTTGAATTTCACAATATTGATAATACCTTTAAATTAAAATGATGTATTAATGCATATTTTTACAAAGGCATAACCTCTAGCAAAAGAAGACCGTTTGTTCCTTATCATCAGATATGGTGGAGGTATGAAAACATTTCAGTTTCTTCCATGTGTTTTTGATGTAAAATAGTGTCAATTATTTTAATTGAAAATGTAAATAATATGTATTAATTCTGCATCAGATATATATGTATGTATAATGTGTGTGTGTGTGTGTGTGTTGACATNTATACAGTCAACCCCCTATAACACTGTTGATTATTCTGTTTTATATGAATTTTATGTTGTATGAATCACTTAGATTTCACAAATATGTGAGCCGTTCACAGCCCGGCATACATATTTGTAAAATCTAAGTGACTCGTACAACATGGAATTCATATAAAACGGAATAATCAACAGTGTTATAGGGGGTTGACTGTAATTAACTTTGTAAACAATATAATAAAATTGGCATTTTAGTCATGCTCTTTTATTTCTAACTTTTACTAAACTTGCATATTTAACCAGGAAGAACAAACATAGATATCATTTGATTTGTTTTTCTAGTAATGAAAATATTAATTCAATTAGTTATTCTTAAATATAATTACCATTATTTATAATAAACAAATGTTTTCTCAATATTGTAGTGAATGATTAATGAAGGATACTTACCAACAGCTAAACCAATAATTAATATTAAAAAGCCAGTTGCTGCAATACTCAAGTAATACACATAATGTCTAACAATTTTGGGCCAAAGTGGAAACAAGCATACTAATACAGCACCAACAACTGTTAAAACAAAATTATGTTTTTTATATATTAATTACAGCTATATTAAATAGAAAGTGTAATTAATATTAAATGTAAATTAAAATTGTTATAAAAATTTTTATTTAAAAATTGTGAAAATTAACAAACCTAATAAAGTTCCAATCACCCAAGCTCTAACTGGAATTGGATCATAAATCCAAACGTAAGCCTACAATAATAATAATGTGTTTGTATATCATTTATTTTTAATATTAACATTTAAATAAAATAAATATTAAAAATTAATTTAAAAAATATTAGTTCAGAAACAAATTAGTAAATTATTTATAATAATTTAAAAAATAAGCATATCTAATAGTTACCTTATACTAGATTTTATTTAAATGTTGCATTATCCAATATATTTATGGTTATTTTATGGAACTTTCAATAGATTATTCACAAAATATAGTAAAATTTGTTTAAAATGGACCCTCTACAAATTGAAAACCTGACTAAATTGCAAATTATTCTGTTCCAAAATGTATTTTATATGTAAAATTTACTAACTCTCATCATCTGATAATGGTTATAAGTTTTTTTTTAAGATCTCAATTCCATTGATAGCACATAGTTGTGGCAATGCAATACCACTATTTCTTTCCAACTCCAGAAGAATTAATTCATTTCTTGAGTAATGAATATTTTTTAAAATATGCACATGAAGGAGAAAAATTTCATATGCTAACTCAAATTAATTTGATGTATTGCCATTTTTTCTTAAATCTATCAAACGATTACAATGAGACGTTTCATGAGAAATGCTCCCAGTCTCATTGTTTTAACTAGAAACAGCAGCAACAAACAATACAGCTGAAAAAATTTTTTAAACTAGTCAAAATTCAGTATTGTATTATTGATATAAGGAATATTTTATTTTTATTTAAAAAGTAATCTTATAGACAATATAATTCTAAAAATCCTTTTAATTAGACAAATTTATTATAACTATCAACAGGTTTGAAAAACTTTAATTCATTAAGTGTTGACTAAGTAGTATATCTTCAAAAATAGGAAAATAACTAAAAAAAACTAATTTTGTGAATATTACGTTTTTACACAGATCACAAATTTTCTTCTATTGCATCACATATCATTTTAGTGTTTTCATATATTTGAAACATGAGGACACTTATATGAGCATGTAAGTAGTAGTAGTAAATATGAATAACAACATTTTTTAAACTTCTCTCTTTTTCTACATTGATAAAAACATAACCCTCTATAAAATGGAAAATTCTGGCCAATACTCATCATGTTCTATTTTAGATAGGTTTTACTCTATATAATCAAATCAATAATTCAAAATATATTATAATAAAGAAAGTGTTGTTTCTTTTGTTAAGAGAGAATAATACTTATTTAATCCCCAACAAATGCATTTTTCAGTATTATATCAAATCCAATAAAGTTAGAACACACCAACAATTTTCTGAATAAAAAAATTCAATAGCAACTAAAATGTTTTACCAGCATTTACATTTGTTTTCTAGTACAATGTCATACTGCATACAGTTTTAAAAATAAATTTGTTATTTGGATACCTTCTATGTTTGTAATTGTAAATTAAGTAAATATGCATAACAGATGACTTAGAAAATAATTACACAGGTCTGCAAAAAATTTTTTCCAGCTGCATGGAATATTTTTGCTGAATTATGTTTTAAAGATTGTAGATTCTAAAAATGACTTCCGTTATATTCCATCACAAAGTTTTTTTGCAAAATAAAAACAAATTTTTGATAAAACTCTTATTTATTACAATGAACTAAATATGTTATATTTTCTTACAACTAATCAACAAATTGTTTCTGATATTTATACACAATTTTAGGTCTACTCTTTTTTCTTATGAAACCTTTTCTTCTTTTTGTTCTTTTTGATGCTTCTCCAAACTCGTTTCCGATTTCCTTCTCTGGTTTCTCGATTGAGCATCCAACAGTAGTCAGCTAACATATTGACATTCCATTTTCCTTGGTAACATCTCTCTATATCATGGACATCCTGATGAAATCTTTCACCCTGTTCTTCATTGTAGGCTCCCAAGTTTTCAGGAAAATAGTCAATATGGGAGTGTAAGAAATGAACTTTTAAGCTCATCTTGCATCTTTGAGCTTCATATGCTGCTGCCAGCATGCATTGTACATGGTTTTGTAGTCAGGGTCATTAGTATTCCCTAAAAACTTATGCACTACATTCTTAAAAGAGTCCCATGCTTCTTAAAAATCTGCTTTGTCTTCATCTCCAAGTTTCAACTTGAAATATGCAAATTAAACTTTCTTCACAAACTCATTTGTTTCTTTGTTGACTTTTCACTGTGTATTCTCCACAAACATAACAGAAGCTGTTGGGAGAAATTACACAACCTCTGTGAGCCATATTCCAGAAATAAAAATACAGTCGACCCCCCTATAATTACGATTCCTATAAAACTACGAAAAAATATACGTATTTTGGAAATGTTGAGTTGAATTAGTGTAGAATCGATTAATTTTATGGAAGAAAACCTTTCAATCAGCCGTAGTCCGTAAACTTGACACGTGTCGGGCTGTGATTGGAACGACTTGTAAGAAATCGGATTCCTAATAAATTGGAACGTATCTATATCTTATAGGGGGGTCGACTGTACAAGCACAGTAGTGTTCGAATGCTGGATATAAACTGAGTGTGGCATTAGATGGCCAGCGAGATACTGAACTTATTTAGCTTGTTGAAACATGATCTAATCCAACAGCAGGTTGTTTATATTTATTCCTAGTATCCCAGATAATATGTCGAAACATGCTCAACCTTGCCAATAATATTACTCACTATCAACTTTTAACCTGTTTCTATATGATCATGCCACCTTCCTCATAACGCTAAAACTACTTAACCTACCTCCCCCTACCACTACTCTCTTCAACCATTAACATTTTTATTTATTTATTACCAAGTCCAGCTATAATTGATAGAATTAAT
>NW_019388954.1:0-5560 GCF_000671375.1 Centruroides sculpturatus
TATCTTATAAGTTTGTCATTTTTGAACTATATTTTGCCTATATTCATAAATTTGAACTTACAACTTTTATCCAAAAAACTATTTAATGCTGTTGATGTTGATTTTAATGATAAAAAAGAGATATTATGTAATCCTGATTAATACAAGTCACTGATCTTTTTTGTTGCTGACCAAAACTGTTATTTGAGTCACTGCTTTGATTTAGTCTGAAACAAAATCCACGCATTAAAAATCTTATTCTTTTTCATCAAAATCCTTTTTATTATTTATTTACAACTTACTCATCTGACTCAATTTCTTGATTAGCATCAATATTTGGGAGAATTTCTGTATTATTCTGGTCATCTGGAAAAATTTACAGGTGATAATTGTGTTGACTCTGTGTCAACATAATTAACATTTTGAATAATCATTGTTTTATTAATTATAGTACTGAAAGAAATAAAAAATTACCACATCTAAATAATTTATGATGAAATTTAAAAAAAATTTTTCTCTAACTAATAATTTGTACTTGTAGATAAGAATAGCAACTATATACATACATATACAATAACTAAATATAGATAATATTAATTAAATATAGGCCTACATAATAACGAATTATTACAGTATGCCTATATGAGAGAAGTTTCAAATCATAGAAATGATGTCAAAAAGCTTAAATTAATTATTAGTGTTACAATCAATTGGTACATTATTTTTGTTTAAACACGAGTTTGATTACATTTTACTGCAATAATTAATTCACTACTTTAATATTTTCAAGTGACAAACCAAATGATATAAAACCAATACCTTTTGATAAATATTTATATTAGTCAATGATGATAAAGTAACTTACAAGTAGATTCTTGTGGTGTAAAGTAAATGTATTAATACTCACGTTTCTTTACTGCCAATATATCCTATAAATATATTATCCTTTAAAGTAAATAATTCCTATCGAGGCTTATACATATCTGTACTATCACTGCCACTAACGGTGCTACAGTTTATTAATTATTTTTTTTTGCATGTATCTGTCCCTTTGCACTTTCTATTTTTTCTCTGCCACATCTGCTATAATTTAGAAAATTTAAATTAAAAAACCTGTGATTTAAATACTAGGCCTGTATGTCGATTTTACTACACCTACCTGTTTTTTGAAATTAAGAACCAACAGCCGTCAATCACTTTGCTTGTACATTGTGTCCTTGTATGCGACATTTTTTTGTCATGGAGACACTGATGGGGACGAACGTATTTTATGAACTCTTCTATTTTAATGATTTTTCGCATTTTAGAAACCGTAATAGTTGTACGGTTAACCCTCATTACCGCCATTTCTTAAATAAAACCACGTTTATACTTTCATGTCACAAAAATGGCTTCTCTTTATTGGGGGAATTTTGGCGTAAAAAGTAAAGACTTTTAAAGCTTTTACAGAACTGAAAATAGAATAGAGACATGCTCTACTCTATTTTCAGTTCTGTTTCAGCCAAAATTTCAGAAAAATTTTCACGCTTTCTGTTTAATGCTAGATTTTACGCCGAATTTTACGCATGTTTGTTCCTGGCTTAAGTTAATTTCGAAACCTTTCCTGTTACAGTGTTCAGCCACTGCTAAATTTGCGTATTTTTCCTTAATTGCTAAAATATCTTCACTTAATTTTTTTTATTTTTTCTTTGTTCCTCCAACATATGTTTTCTTCGGGTTACAATTACAATTAAATCAATACACTAATCGTTTTTCTCTGCTATATCAGATTTTTTTTATTTTCTATAATATAATAGAAATATATTTTAGTTAAATTTATTTTATCGAGTATTAAATTAATTCTACTTCTTACTACTTTTCTACTTTTCTCAAATGACTTCGGTACATACCTTAGTGTAACGAATTTCTTCTCTTTATCCATTGATTTTGATTGTTTGGCATTTTATAATTTTTCATTCCATTTATTCAATAACCGTTTTGTATAATCATTTTTCTCTTTTTGGTGTTCTTATATTACTTGTTTTTGTCTTATTTTATTCATATACATTTTAAATATGTTATATTTCATACTAACAGAAAAAACAGTTTTGTATTAATTATACTCGGTACTTATGATACAGGTGAACTAAATAAAAATATTATTTCTGATCTGTAAGACATAAATTTTGCATCAATAAATTCAGTATTAAACGTCCCGTTTATTGATATAGTACTAGTTTACAATATAAATATCCTAAATGTTATACGTTGTCCAATTTTTATACTTTGCTATCTTATCTTACAATTCAGAAAATGAGATTTGTCTGGTCTTCTTAAAACAAAGGTATTAATTTAATTTAAGGGGATCGTGTTGTCAAATCTGCCCATAAAGAATGCACTTTCAGGTGTCTATCCACGTGATCAACCTTGAGGATTTACTTATCCTTTACTCTTTATTTTATTTTTTTATGATATTTTACTACTACAAATTTTTTCACATTAATTCAGGAGTTATGGAGGCTATTTCATATTTGACACCAGATGTGACAGGTCAGGAAACGTCTGAGAGACTAATTAGATTACGTAACAGACCGATCACGTAGTATGACCAAGTTTTTTAAAACTTAACTGTGATATTCGGGGTTACAGATTTCTTTTCTTTGAATGCGCACGGTCTTGTAGGGAATCTCTGGTAACAAATTAAAAAAAGAGTTAGAGAAACGATCATTCCAGATATGACTCTTTCAACTAATGAATGATAACAAAGAACATTCATTACAAAATAGCAACGAATTGAACCTTAAAATAATTCCAGGATAATCTATTGCAAATTCGAATGTTTTAGATTTTGAAAGGAAATCTTCCTCGGGATTCATTAAATCGAAATGCAGAAATAAAACGTTTTTAAAAATTATTTAAATTACGTATAAATGAGAATTTCGTAAACTAATTCTGTTTAAAATTATTTTAAATAATTTAAATCGATTTAAATTTTTCCAAAATAATTGAGCTATAATTAAGCTATGCATGCTAACTTATATAGAAAACTGGTGCTAGCCTTATCGAAAGCTAGAGCCAAATGCAACTTTTTTGTGGAATGCAAAAATTACAATGTATTTCCGATGTCCATATATTGTATTCGGCTTCCGGTAGGATGTAAATCCTTATTACCTAAGTTAACATTTTTTCAAAAAGCTGTTCGTTTGACGAAGAAAGTTATACATTCTAAAATGGAGTATTTAATTAAATTTTTAAATGTTCTGTTTCACAAGGACCAGAATTTACTTGTGTACAAGAATAAACAAATTATTTACTTTCAAGAAAGGGTAGAATGAAATCGCACAACAATTATTACAAGAAATTAGATTAGATCAAGAAACAACAACAAAATATGAATGTACAACTTTATCCACAATTGATTTTTTGGAGAAAACGTCAAGAAGGACCCCCAATAAAACGGAAAAATCGATGAAGATCGTCTTCATTGAAAGTTCGTCCTGACTAGAACTGGGATACGTTTCTGACTCCGAAGACTTTTCCCCAGGTTACTCCCCTCCATCCTGTCACTGGAATAGACCGAAGTTCAATACATCAACAAATATACCAAGACCTTTCAGACTTTTCCATCCAACAATCTCAATCATCAATTTACCATGTCATGAATTCAAGTTCTGAACCTTTACAAGTTTTCTATCCTTTTATTCTGTACAACGTATTTATCCGCTTGCGTATTAATGCAAACCGACTCTCAAGAATAGGACATGCGATAATAAATAATATAAAATACCAAGTCTTCATAAATTCCAAATAAAAATATAAGATCTCAAATAGCTACTCCATCCATTTATGTATGAAGAATCAAATTATCATTGCAGTTATGCATGAATTGTCTTTCAAAATTTTAGCCAGTTTATGCTATTATTTCGTGAAATTCCAGAACTTACCTTAGCAGAATAGGACCAAAACGTTGGCAAATTCGAAATAACAGGCATACGAATAATGAACGGTAGTTGCACAATGGCTCGCTGCAAAAATGCCAAAAGTTATTAAGGAAATCTACAGCAATGGATCAATTAAATTATCTCTGCTCGAATCCGCTCCAGCTCCAAGGTAGAAAACCCATTGCGCTTGACACCGACTGGGGATAACTGACACTGTTCTTAACTCTGAATCGATTTGTATTTTAATTTAAATTTTACTTACTTACTGTTTGTAATAAATCTACAAATTTGTAATTTTTTAATACTAAACGTGCATAAATTCTATTTCTTCTCTTTAAATCAGTTAATAACAAGGATGAGGCCAAAGTTTTAAACGCGAAACGTGTACGTTGGACGTTAGCGCCGCTTTCCTGTAATCAAAAAAGATTGACATTGATGTTTGGATAGTCAGTGGAATGATGCTGGACATTCCAAACACCATTGTCAAACTTCTATACTTACAAAAAATGCAGCGCTGAACATCCGATGTACACGTTTTCCCGTTTAAAACTTCGGCCTCGACCTTTCTAATAATTGAAACCTGAAAAACGACATGCTGAACCAACCAAAAACTTTTGATTCATTCATAAATATTCTGTACACTAAAGTTATTACTAAGTTACCGAATTAAATATGTTATCTAATTAATGAAAAACTACTTCATCTTATCACTAAATTTAATTTAAATGTATTAAATAAAAACAAATGAAAAAAATTATCTTCACAATAAACTTTATTTTATAAATCACTTTAAAATACATAAATTATCAATAAAATTTTTGTCGACATATATTCAATCGAAATTTTTAAACAAAATTATTATAATATCCAAGATGAAATTCATAATCTTCTTCCGAACCAAATGTTACCCTACATTTATTGCAATGGTAAGTCGAATTGACTGATGAATTGTGTTCTTCTAATGCCTTATGGGTGCAAAACAGTTGAAAACAATGCAGTTAAATGAGTATAGATTATGCATCATATGATGGGCACCTAAAAACGCTGCAGTTGGAAATTGACTATTACACACAAGAAAAAATTAATCCTCTGTATTAAGAATAAGTGGGAAGATGCTAAAATAGATGATTTTGTTTTTCGAAACGACAACTGCTGTTAACATAAGTGCTGGGAAATACATTTAAATAAGTCGTTTTTTGTCACTTCCTTTTATTCTGAGGGAGAAGTTTTTATCGAATATTTCACAGTTGTTTAGTATTTCCCTATGATGTCATCTGCAATGACAATCTAATATCCATATTAAAAGAACATTTATTACATATTTTACATTCGTAGAATTTTTCTCAACTGTAAAATCTATGATGATAAGTTAAACACGATGCGTTATCGAAACGTTTATTACATATTCTCAACGCTTAGGCTTTTTATCCCATGTGGATTTCGATATGACTATTCAAATTACTCAAATCAGCAAAACATTTATTACATGTCATGCACTTGTACGGTTTTTCTCCTGTGTGGGTTCGGACATGGGTATTCAAACTGCAAGAATGAGCAAAAGATTTATTACATGTTATACATTTGTATGGTTTCTCTCCAGTGTGGGTTCGGAAATGAGTTTTCAAATTGGAAGAATGAGCAAAAGATTTATTACATGTTAT
>NW_019388955.1:0-6029 GCF_000671375.1 Centruroides sculpturatus
GTCGCAATTTTTTCGCAGTTTTATAGGAATCGTAATTATAGGGACCGTAATTATAGGAGGTCTACTGTAATGAAAAATTCCGTGCTCATTTCAATCGGTCTGAATTGTAGGTGCGACAAAAATATGAAATCAAACGGTTCAACTTTTTACAAGATATTACTACTATTTATTGTAAAATTTTTCCACCCTCTAAAAGTGCCACCCGAGGCAGACCACCCCCACTACGCTATGCCATTGCATATACTGATGTATTTTGTCTTTCTCTAAACTTTCTGAATGCATTTATAAATACCTACTGGTTTGAGTAATAAGTCATTGTTTTTTTTTTTTTTTGTCCAATTAAACATTTTTACAACAACAGTCAATTTTCATAGAAAAGTGTGACTTTTGGAGTTTAAGTGTGGGGACATGTTACCTAGTGTTGCCACCTTTTCAAAATTGCTGACCTGGATGGCAGGTCAGATTTGTTCGAACAGAAGTTCCCGACGCATGCACAATGTCATTTTACAATGCAAAGAATAACGTGCATGTTGGTTCTAAATCAGTTACAGTTATGGACTAGGGACTTGCGTAGGAGTAACGTAAGTAACCCTAAATTAAGACTATGACTATGATATTATTCATATCAAAATTAGAAAAAAAGAAATGATGAAATCTAACTAAGTTTAATTTCATTTAACTTTTAGATATAAATATAGTAAAACTGCCATTAGTGATTACCTCTAAAAACTTTCCATGAACAAATTAAACCCTGTAATATGACCAGCTAATCAGTTTCGGGATTCCTGACTGTATTATAAGATACTAATAGTTAAAAGTGTAGACAGATAGCTTACCAAGTGACAATTATCCTTATCCAAATCTTAGAGTAGTTTTCCACTAATCCACTAATAATATTTTAGGTTATAAAAATCTAATTTTTTTTACATCAAATATGGTATTTATAAGTTATGTATTTACTAATAATTCAAGCAAGAATAATTTTGAACATGCAAAGTTAATTTTAATATTGAAAAATTATACACATGCAATACTTGATATACATATTAAATGGGATAATTCTGTTAATAAAAAATTCACATCAAATCAAAAACTGCATCCTCATTATTTTTCTAAACAATGTCAAAAAATTTATGTGATAGAATCCAAAAATTTGAGAATTAGGTCTAAGTCCAGAGATTGTTAGAGTTACAATGCTGAAACAGATCCTCTTCCAAAATAAGACGGTCTCACTACAACACATGCCAGCAGCTGGAGCTGCCAGCAAAGCATTCCTGCAATGTCCATTAGTTCAATCTGTGTTGCATTCTTCACTTTTGCATTCAAAATTTCACCTCTCTGAAGTTAACTTTCCAGTTAAAGAAACAAATAGAATTCAGGGGGCAAAATCAGGTGAGCATAGTGGGTATGAAAAAACAACAGTTCTTGGTTTGAAGAAAAATTCAGAATCCAGGAGCAACCTGTCAAATAGCATGCACTCACACACACTTGACTGGCCCATAGTTGAAGTTGCTTCTTAATTCTTAAGGATTAACTCATGCAGACATTGCAGCATGTCCAGATAGAGTTCCTAGTTGACAGTGCATCATCCCTCAAGGGATAAATTTTTGATAGACAATACCCTGGATGGCAAAGAAAACCTGTAGCATCACCTTGTCTTTGCTGCAATCTTAGCAGAATTGTAGCTTGCATGAAGATGATTAGGATTTCTATGCAGATGATAGTTCCTTGATCTGCAAACCAATCAGGAAGAATCCCTTTTCATTCCATTATGATTCTGCTCAGCAGTTCTGGGTCTTGATTGTATAACAACCTATATGTATCACTTTTTCTAATAATGAAATGACGATATAATAATCAAAACAGGAAAAATGTAATATCTATAAACTGATTATATGTTAAAAACCATTAAGATTTACATATTGAAAATATCAATTCTGAAACTGCTTCCTGATTGAGAATCAATATACACTGATGGCCATTAAAAATGCTACACCAGGAAGGAAAGCAAATAGCAGAATCATATTTATTGTACACATACAGTATGTGAGGAAGACATGACTAAATTGACAAATAATTTTGAGATAGAGCATGCAGAAAACAGTAACCATGGCAGCTGCCTCTGGCAGCAATAACAGCTATAATATGGCTGGGCATTGAGCTGAACAGATTTTGGATGGCAGGTACAGATACAACAGTCCATGCAGTTTCAACTCTATGCCAGAGTTCATTTATCATACTGGTTGGTGAGTGATGGTGTGACAATTTCTCAGCAATCACTGACCAGAAGTTCTCAATTGGTGACAGATCTGGAAAACATGCTGGCCAGGGCAACAGTCGAACACCCTAAGAATGGTCAGGATAGCAGCTTATTCATTACATAAAAAGTTTGCCAATCATATGTAAGAATGTTTCCAATATATCAATACTTCTCAACACATTGATTCATGATATATCCTTGCAATTGTCCTTGAATTATCAGTCTCAAATCACTCACAAAAATCTTCATGATTTAAATATTATTAAATAACAACAACATTAAAAAATCTAAATTTTCAAACAGATTCAAGATTAAGATTGTTCTCTAGCAACATATAGTTTAGTATATTAAAATATATATTATCACAAGCTGTGTAATTTGAAATTTGCATATAATACTACCAATGATAATCTATTTTCAGTTTGATAAATATTGTTAAAAAAAATAGATTAAAAACATTATATTTTTTATAAAAATTATTTTACAAAAACAAATTAAAATTAACTTGTTAATAAAAATGTTAAATTAAAATTATAAAACCAATATATAGTAGTTGATTAAGCTTCATCCTTACATAACTATGAAGAGATCAGAAAATCCATGGGGATTAGAATTATCTTTAAAAAGGAACTCAAGAATATACAGAATTCTATAAAATGATAAAGAATCTACCAACCTGTTGTCTGTTCCCAGTGTCTCTAAAGTTCTAGTTAAGAATCATAGAACTATAGACAACCTAAACTATATTAGGGTGACTAAGAGATCACTGAATGTACAATTAAAAGAGCATCAAGATGACATCTAGAAATCTAATCATTATTGCCCTAGCAGCTTATGCTTTATCTGATCCTAACTGTATCTCAATTAACTAGAGCCAGGCCAGAATCATAAAAAAGAAGCATAGCATCCAATATCAGAGGCATTACACATCTATAAAACAATATCCCTAGGTCAATCCATTAACTTCAAAGACACTAATGTCTTGTCAGCAGTGTAGAGTCTTTCTCTAGATTTAAACCAAATGATAGTATGCAAACCCATAGCATGTGCATTGAAGAAAACACTTATTCAACTAAGTATTCAACTATGATTATTTATTTATTTTTACATTTGTGTATTATCATTATTGTATTATTCCTGTATATTTGATTTACATATGTATATATATATTTATTTTTGAGTTTTTATATTTTCTGTTTTTTTTTGAGTTTTATATATTTTTTGTATCTTATAAGTTCAGTACTAACATTTAAAATTGTTTATTCTGGAATGTTTAAAATTTTTTGTCCTATTCAAATTCAAATTTGTAAGTTTTCTCCTGAGAAAGGTTGATAAAATACATCTGAAAACATTATAAATTAAAGTGTCTAATGCATTTTTTTATGTTTTTACTACTCAGCATTGCATTTCTCAGCAGTTATAAAACCAAATACTCTTCCAATAATACAACAATCATTTATGTAAAATAAGCAGTAAAATAACTAAACATATATGATGATAAACTTCATTAATTATAATATGAAATTAAATATCAAACTTTAATAAATCATCTTCAAATTTATCATATATCAAATTTATGGAATGAAGGCAGTTGTTATAAGTAACAGTCCAACTATAAAAGTTAAAAAAAAAAAAAAAAAATAGATATTCATAAAGCATTTCTTTAGATAAAATGCTATTAAAACTAGAAAAAGCAGTTTGTAGTAAGAAAATATAATCTTTTGTTATATTAATGATATAATGCTAAATAAATAGTCATTTCAACATGTTGAAAATATTACAGTTTGAGTTTGAATTTTGAATGAACTCAAACAATTGTCCCTAATAATGGCAAGAACAACACTGACATGACTAATATAACTGCATTATCAATACCACATTTTTAATTTATCAATATTTTTATCAATTCAATAAACATTCTCTAAATAATTATATGTTAGAAACTAATTTTATTCTGTTACTTTAACAAGATTAAAAATCAAACCTAATTCACAAACAGAGAAATTAATTGTATAATTTCCAAAAATTTGAAGTTCAAAAATACTGTGAAATGATTAAATCTAATAAAAATAGTTATAAAATCAGAACTACACTTAAGATGTTTTAGTGAGCAGAATGAGCTTATTGCAAATTACAGATATCACTTCTCTAATGTTATCAGAATCAACATGTACTCAAACATAAAAGTTAAAGTACACTGATTACAACAAGCAAAATTTTATGAGTTTTGGTTACAGTCATTTATACAGTAGAGCGTCATTTATCCGAATCAAATGGGGACTGGGATTGTTCGGATAACTTATTTTTCGGATAACCGATTATGTACAAAAAAATATATTAACCTATCCCATGCTGAAATTTTTCTCTGTTGCGTGTCGCTTCACGTTGAATTTTTGTCGATGTTCAGCCTAACGTAAACTTTTTAAAATAATAATCGTGACTATCGTATCATTAAAAATGATTTCTTTATGTTTTACAAACAAAATAAATACATTGAAAAATATAAAAACAAAAACTATACTTTAGGCCGACTGGAATTCTTTCGGATAAACAACACTCTACTGTATATATATTATTAGTGGTATATTTACTATTTAACCTTAGATAAATAGTAAATACAGTCGACCCCCCTATAACATGATAGATATGTTGTGGCGGTACGCCATGTTTTTGTAAATAGGGGTAGATATAAATTTTATTTTCTCCTAAATTCCTTTGTCTTTAACGTGTTTCTAGAACTTTCTAACCTATTCCTTTTCTGTGGGTGGGGGACGACCTTTGTCCAAGGACAAAGGGGAGAAGACAAAAGGGACATTAAGAAGCCCTGAGGCCATCAGAGAGAACGAACTGGATACTTTTGGGTCAGCGTCTGAGGTGTGCAGACGTAGGAAAGAGCAAGCTAGAGGTTTGTCGCCTAGTGGGACAAACGGAGAAGGCTTGGAAGTCGTCTGCGAACGGACGAAAATTAGAAAGACATCCAGCCATAAGACCTCAAGAAAAAACGCTCCCGAATTCTCAAGAGACGGAATCAAGAGGAAGGAAATTGAGTTAATTCAAGTACCAATATAGAGAAGATCGGAGACTCCCAAGTTTACCCGGGTACNTAATAAGGTTATAATAAATTAAGTTAATATATAATTATATATACAGTACCTAATTTATATATAATTAATATATAATTATATGTACAGAACCTAATTTATATATAATACTGTACAGACGATAGTAAACTCAATTTACCCGCCTAAACTCTCCGTAGCGTGGTGCTGGACGGCAGAAAGTAGTTCGGCTGCCCGATGACGTTTTACCGAATTATAGGAGTTTTTTTACCATGTTTGTACAGATACCGCCGCAATTTTTTCACCATCGTATAGGAATCCAAACTATAGGAACCCGTGTTATAGGGGGGTCTACTGTATACTAATGAGTAAATAATTCACAATATATAAACTCAAAAAATCTTTTAATGCAGTGTATATAACAGGGGTGGGCAAGCAAAAGTTCAGTGGGAGCCAAAAAGTAGGTTTCGCAAAATGCATGAGAGTCGCAGTTCTGTACTTTTTTATTCTGTACCGCAATTTTATTAGATAATATAAATATAATATAAAACAAATATTGAATTTTTTTAATAAACATATTTTCACAAAATGTGGAAATAAAATTGTAAAAAAAATAATAATAAAAAGCAGAAATT
The DNA here is from genome assembly GCF_000671375.1 of Centruroides sculpturatus. Lineage (NCBI taxonomy): Eukaryota > Metazoa > Arthropoda > Arachnida > Scorpiones > Buthidae > Centruroides > Centruroides sculpturatus. The sequence continues at coordinate 5,955 of NW_019388955.1, forward strand.
AATACTTTCAGCAATAGCCGCATTGCCCATGTCTGGTATATAACTTTATTCTAATGTTTTTGATCATTTTAAATT
>NW_019388956.1:0-5575 GCF_000671375.1 Centruroides sculpturatus
TTTGTAATATATTTATCTTTATATTAATCATTTGTCAGGATTTCTATTGTCAATAAAAACAAAATTGATTTTCGTATTTTAAAATGCTTTCACATCATCTATTACATCGTAGAAACAGTTCCATCTATTCGGAAACAACTGCAAATGTTATTTCTGAACAGATGCAATTATAAGATAGGTATAATCAATGAAATTTAATATTGGCCTTCAACTACCAAATTGTAAAAAAAACAAAGCAAATAATTATCTTCGGTCATGTTCTCTTTGTACTGTCTTCACAGTAATAAATTGTAATTTTATAAATTTTGTTTTCTCAGTATGCTTAATGTAAACGATAGATAAATTCACAATATATCAATTCCAATTATATTTTTATATTTTCATCTCTTTTATATTTTAGTTTTGAATAAAGATCGATAACTTTTCGTATTTTTTAAAAATATTGATATATTCTTTAACTGTTTGAAAGCATTATATTTTATAGGAGACCATCACTGAAAATAACTGATATCTAAAGCTTACAGTTCAATTACCACAGAACATTTACACATTTAAAATTCAACTTATTCTAATAAATTTAGTAAAATTATTAGTTTTAAATAATTATTAAATTTGACTTGTGTTTGAGAGAAATACACTAAGAAGGAAAGGGAAGCTCTCTTTCTCTTATCACTCGGAAAAAAGTCAAAATCGTGAGTGTAAGCACGAATAAATTTATCTTAGTTTCTGTCAGAAGGATTTTAAACAGAAATTTTTTGATCTTTCTACATTTCCATTTTGAATATGGAATGGGGTTTATTTTGAGTCCCCGGTTCTCACAATAAGATATACACTATTAAATTAATATTGAATACAATATAAGATTTGGTTTAAATTTTATTGTTACCATAAGGCAATTTTCAACTGTTTACAATTTTCAACTGTTTAAAATTGAAAACGAAAAAGAAATCTACCAACTTATTTTTTCTGTATGAAAACAAGATTTTCAACTTTCCATAATTATTTCAACAAACTTAAACAAATAGAAACATTTAGAAACTGACAATATTTACAATATATGTTACAATATTAAAACAAAATGAATATGTGTTTAATTAAATATAACTCATTATACTCACTCTCGTTTGAAGAAATATCATCGAAACACGAAGAAAACGAAACAAACAGAAAAAAGACTTTCACTTTCGCAAAGTTCATTTCGAATCACTACCAGTTTAACTGCTCGGTACGTAAATGTTATGTACAACACAAGTTGTTTACAAATAGTTGTTATGGAAATGAAAAATAATTTGTTCTACTCTCATGAGAATTTTTCCCCACCGAAACACGATATAAACAATGTACTGAAAGCTGCTCGATGAATGTGTTTTTGAGGTTAACGGAATTGGAATTTATTTCGGGGGTCTGCTCTATTCAAGTGCCAACAATTTTTTTTTTAGTTCCTGACACACGCAAGCATCACGCTACAGGCTTCATAATTAATTTCTATATTTTGGAAATAATAATAACATGATTTACTTTTCATGTATGCATCGTGGTTATTGTTTAATTTATAAATAAATCTATACTTTTNGCTATTACAAATATACGAATCACAATTATTACAATTGTATTTATTAATTGCATGAAACGATTTTATTTCTACTTTTTAAAAAAGACGTTTAAATTTGTATGCAAAAATAATATGTTAGAAATAATTTTGTATAAAGTTTAAAAATCGTAACGTTGCAGCTTGAAAAAATTTCACGCGCAATAACTTTCTCAGTTTATAATAATATGCTATTTAGTTTATTTTAATGTGACGATTGTAAAGTTGCAAGTATATAAATATTATTAGAAATAAAACGCATAATATTTTAAATATGAAAGTTTATGATAAAAATTGTATCGTTTTTATCAATATGTAAATTTATAAATACAATAATCCCAAGTTTTTTTTTGTATATTTTATAAACAAAATGAAAGTCAACAGGGTATAAGGTAAAAAAAATAATAGAGTTATTTGGAAAAACTGTTTACATAAATTAAGTGTATTTATTAATTAAAATAATTAACAATATGTTGAACAATATCACCGTCGTTATGGTTACGTCGTTATTAAATCTGATTTATTTTCTGTGCAGTGTACAAATGAAATCGATATTATCGGTTACGTGACACTTTTGCAGTCGATAAATTAATTAAACGTTTTAGTTTATATTGCTATTCTAGTAATACTTGTAAATCAATTATAAACAGAATTCTAATCTACAATCACAACAAAATATATAAAGCAGAAAAATAAATATGATTTTATAATATATTGAACGATTACATATAAATTTATTACTACAGATGAAATTCGTTGATTCGAAATATGTATACTATTTTTTTATTTTATTTTTGTTCAGAAACTAAATTAAAGTATATCGATTAAACTGAAAGTACCTGAGACTATTTCATCGTTGAAAATAATCTCAGGAAGAAAAAAAAATCTCGAATAAAAACACTTCTGAAATCGTTATACTATGATTTTAAATCTCTAGCATTTTTTGGTATTGTAAGTAAATTAGTTAATGAATCTAAATTACTGCGGTCTGTTGTTAAAAACATTATTGTCTTTTCAACTGATTTATATGCTTCATAAACTTGTAATAATTACATATTCGCAAATAAATAGGCCTACTAAAAGTTTTTAAATTAATAACTTCGGCATGCTGATTTTATTGTATTAAAGCAATATTTTAAATTTAACCTGTTATCACGCACCCACATTTTTAATTACTTCACATAAAAATTTAAATTGTCTGAAATATCTGAAAATGAAAATAACTTGATTTCGAGCGAATAACTTCATAATAAACTCAAATTTTTCCAAAAAATAATTTAATTATTTTTATTCATATTTTCATGTTATTTTATAAAGTTTTGTGACACCATGCCTTATTTAATTTTTGCATTTTTTTAATTTTATGAATGTAAAAATGTGAGCGACTGTAATATATAAATTTAAGAATTTTCGTTTATTAACTGCATCTAAGCGCATATGTATCCCGCAGATACATTGCGGATTTTTTATTGAATTGCTTTAAAATAAATTAGTTGAAATTCGGACTTTTCAGCATTTCTCAACTGACACGTTCTGATGCGATTACCACTGTAATTTTCACGTTTATGAGCTTTATTTCAGAGGAATATTACGAAAACCGATATTTTTTCATGACCTGCAGTAGCTTTTCTCGCAGTGTGAGAGCGCTGTAATTTTGTTATTGTTATGTGCAACAATATTATTTCTTAGTATAGATTATGGCCTCGCCGACAGGTATAGTTCGAAGATAAGAAAAGGAGAGAGTTAGAATTGAGATTTAAGTAGTAAGAAGATTTCAGGGGTAGAGGAAAGGAGGAAGAGAGGAGGATAGAGGAAGGAAAGTATGAATGTTTTATGCACGACTGCGTCTACACGATTATTTAACCAAACTAAACTTAATACAAAAAGCAGTTTCCCATGCATGGGACAAAATTAAGAAACAATGTACAACAGATGTAAACGCACTTGACTTTAACCTACAGATGATGCTTGCTTGACGATGATATACACGTTGGAAAAGACCAATCATGATTAACAGTCCATGTCGTTTGTTTCACGCGGGTTGGCGATTTCACTAAGAAGAGGGCAACAACGGATACAATGCCTGGCAAGCACAATTTTCTTGATAAAGGGAGTTTTTTAAGACAAAATAATAAAACAATTGACACCACATTGTTTCAATATTATTGTAAAGACATTAATTAATTAATTATAATTTTTAAATTTTGTGTGTCATTCTAATATAGTATATTGACGTTTCAAAATGTTCAATATAAAAAATTTACTTTAGTCTTATGAATTCCAATAAACTGCAATAACTGTCTATATTTTTAAATAAACTGAAATACTCTTTGCCTGTTTGATGACATTATATCTTACGAGGGGCAATTTTTAAAATATTATAAGCTATTGACAACTATGTTAATATAAGATACGATATATGATTTTGTATAAAGGTTATTGTTAAGTTCAGGTCGAAACAATTGAAAAGGTAAGAAAAATATTTCAACTTATTCATTTTTTAAAAAACAAGTTTTTCATTTTTTCGTGACTAATATGAAACATCTACCCTAATAGAAACATTTAAAAATTCATAATCTTTACAGAAAAATATTTTAAAAAAAGAAAATATATTTTAAAAATGAATTTAGGTTTCATTAAATATATCTCATTATACTCACTCTCGTTCGAAAAAATATAATCGAAACAAAGAGAAAATGAGAAAAACAGGAAAACAACTTTCATTTTCGCAATGTTAACTCCGAATATCCACGAATTTACTTGTTCAGTACATTAACGTTATTAACAACACAAATTGTTTACGTATTGTCGTTGTGAAAATAAAGTGTACTCTTATTTTAACTCACGTGGTAAATTTTTTAATTTAAAACACAAAATAGACAATGTTCTAGGAGCTTCTCGATTAATTATTGAGAGAAACGAAATTGTAGTTTAATTTGGTGGCTGTTCTATTCAAGTGCCAGATAATTAAGAAGAATTTTCACACACGCGAACAATATACGCTACATAATTATTTTCTATATTAACGTAAAGGTAATAACATGCTTTATATTTTATGCATGTATCATGGTTCGAATTTAATTTACAGATTATTTTATAGTTTTTAAAATTCGCAGTCCTATTTTTGTGTGAATTGCTGGTTTTTCGCTAACTGTTTTCGGTTTATTTTAGCGTAGTTCTTACAACAAAAGTTTTAACTTATGTTGAGAATTATATGACTTTTAAATGACGAAAATTATTCATCAGAAGTTGTCTAATTTCTACGCAACATAGAAATAAACAGCAAGTTTTCTAATATCACATATCTTATGCGAAGATGATTTTTCTATGACAACAAATGTAAGAAAAATTACGCTTTGTTATACAAACATCTAAATAAAGACAAACTTCAAAACATAAGGATAAATTTTATTTTCTGAAAAGTGTTTTGATCGACAGATAATACACAATTAAAAAGAAATCATAAGTTTTTTTACAGCCATTGAAAAGTGTGAAGCAGATGGAGAAGGCACGAGACTTTCTTTCTGACAGTGGATGGCTGGATTGCGAGTGGGAAGAGGTAACGAGATGGTCGATAAGATGTCGGCGATAGACGAGATAATGTAACCCAATAGATAACAAGTTTAATATAAAAACAAAAAAACATAAGAAAATTGTTTTTCAATATTTTATTTTGCCATTTCAGAATAAAATAATATCGTCAGAAGAAACTGCAATATTCTGTACTGTGTTTATAGAGTAAGATTGTATTTTCAATTTCGAAACAATAGTACTTTGTAGAAATGTGTTATAATTCGTTGATAGAATTTTTTTATAAGTAATCATTTGTAAATTACAGAAACAGACGATACTATGAAATTTCGCAGCTGTAAAAAATTTCATGGGAGACAACTTTTTAAATCTATAATAAAACATTATTTAGTTCATTTTATTGTCACGATTGTAGAGTTGCAAATATACTGAATATTCATGAAAATACAACAAATA
>NW_019388957.1:0-5577 GCF_000671375.1 Centruroides sculpturatus
TTATTTTAATGAACAATTGCCTAAAGTAAGTGTTAGTTTTTTTTATTATAACGAGATGAATAGGGTGAGACTGTCGCTCACGTGATCAACGCAACACGTGAGTGATCTACTGAGGGGATGCATTTAGGGAAGACTTTTTTATGGGAAGCTGAACCCTATTTAGGTGTTATAAAAGTGAAGATAAATCAGAAAATTGAATGTAGATAGAAATTAATTGATTTACAGAAAATCAATAGATATTTTGGGGTGGGATGTACTGTACTACATGATCTACGTTAAAAGTATTTAAACTTAAACGGAACTACCGAGTTTCGTAGCAATTAGTCGAACGGCCTAGGAGTGTATAGCGATACAAACAAACAAACATCCTCATATATAGGCCTATAAATTACATATTCCTTTATACTTATGAAACAGTTTAAACACAGCATCCGTGCTCTCAATGAAAATATCTTTAGAAAGTTTTAGCATTTTGCAAATATCCTTACATCTTTGTTAACAAAGTTGCACAGACAACTGTACAACAAGCCGCCACTCGAAAACATCGAGTGATGTTTTCACTTCCCAGGACGAGGACCTACGGGTTGGATTTTGGGAAGCGGTGTTATGTGACGGTGTCGTATACTGTAACGAACCGTGATATGTAAATGATTGGATGCAACGAACAAACTACTTAATGGTTCAATTGTGAATGTTATCGTGAGGGGTGTTTATAAGGATGTATTGTAATGAAATCGTCCAAATAACGAAATTCGTGCTTCTTTGAAATCCTCTTCTTCGTCCTAGGAAAAAACTGACATTTTTCTGTGTAAATAAGAATGGTTATTTAAAAAATAAAATTATAATGACTTTACGCAATATATAAAATGTACTGTACGTTTTTAAACAGTAAGTAGAGGCTACGTGTTAATTCTACAAATAAAAGCAATGATTCTAGAAAGAAAACGATGGTATATGGCATATATTACCGCATTCTCTTAGTTTTCGTTCAAATCTACACAAAAAAGTAAACAGAAAGACATAGTTCCCTGTGTTTTCTCTCAGTTTACAAACTCGGAAAGAATTTCTCGTATTTTTCAGTGTTTTCATGTCGTTCTTCACAAAAAAAATGAAACAGCCAGCGGCGTTCACAGACTGTAGAAAGGGGGCACATGCTACGAAAAAACGGCATCGTATATCAGTGCCGTAACTAGGCAGGTGCAACAGGTGCACCCGCACAGGACCCACTTGAAAGATGGGCCCAAAATGCATGTATTTGTTTTATTACTTTCCCAAACCTAATTAATCAAGGGGCCTAAATGCAAATTCCTGCACAGGGCACAGGAATGGCTAGTTACGGCACTGTCGTATATTATTCAAGAAGCTTCAAACTCTATGATTCAATGTCGGTTCGGCGTGGCTCTGATTGCACTGGGGAGGTTAACTTGGCCTCGAAAACAATGGATGTAGTTTTGGTCTATGTATATAAAAACAGTTGCATGGGATAACCAGAAGTCATGAATTTTCTATTGTTTGTCGATAATGAAATTTGGAGCACCCTTGGGATTAGAAAAAGGGGACGCGTGACCCAATGTACGGGCGCTCCTGAAACCAAATGAGAGTAAATGGAAGAAAGGAGACTGGGAGACGTATTGTGTAGGAAGGAGTGTATGGTATTGAGTAGTCTAGTATAATTCCTTTTTATTTACACCAATGTCTTGTCTTATCACCGACATATTCTCCATCATTGTCATAACGTAATTTCGATACTTTCAAATTCGTGTACGCTTCTACTTGAGTGGCGTATTCTCTGATGTATTCGACAGAACAATGTGAATAACATTTATTTTTAACATAAACAAACCGATAAGCGCTTTATTACAATGTCAATTATCTCAAGTTTCAACGATTGACCTCCGCTTTCTTTGTAGCTGCAGGAATGGGTAGAGTTGGGTGACAAGGTCACAGTAGAAACTATGAAAAAAGCATGGGGATTAAAAACCCTTAAAGCTTGTAGTTGTTATACTTAGCCACGGGCACAATACAAGGTCACAGTAGAAACTAGAAAATCTTTGTCCTCCCACTAGCAGTTGTCGAGTCTATTGTATTTGTAAAATAATGCAACTGTTGTTCAAAATGATGATCGATAACATCTGAAATGTTTACCATAGCAACGCTTAAGCAGTTTTAGTACAAACACTTGGATAAAACTGTTAAAAATGAAATATGAAGTCTTCTTCGAAAACAAAAGACTCTTACAAAAAAGATATAGAAATATTGACTCGTCGCTTACAACTAATCGGTAAGTACATTTTTATATGCGTAATAAAATCATATTCTAATATAATTCTTCTATATCTGTAGAAAAGGAGAGGAAGGCCCAAAAAGAAGACTACGAAGAACAACTACGAAACAACGAAAAAATTATAAAAAAATTGAAAGAAGAGGTTGAAGAATTGCACCAAAGAAAGAAACTGATAATTTCGGTAAATATATTCAACTTAAAAACCCGTCTTCGGAAGCATTTTTAGTAATTTCTATTGTTATTTTAGCTAGATCAAGAGAAGAATGTTAAAATCGATCATTCTGCAATTTCGGAAGGAAGAGTTAATTCACTAAACGTGCAAGTAATTTTTAATGTTTTTTTATGTAACAATTTAAACGATTAACTTGCTTGGATTAATAAATTTTAAATAGGGGAAACGGGGCAGTTGTTACCGCGTGTTTTTAACAGTTTCTGCTGTCTGCAGTACCTCACTTATGGCCTGATAAACAAGCGTATATCAATTTAGATTTGTAATGGCAAGTGAGCTATATAAACATATATATAATACCCCGGCCAGATGGTTGAGCGGTCCGGGGATCGAATCCGGACGGGTAGAAAAATCCCCATAATTATTCCTGGTTTCCCCAACACAAAACTTAATTAAAACCTATTGTTTTCGTGTAGCATTATTTTCGATTTCTTGTGCATCTCGTGTTGGCATCTTCATGTTTACAGTGTTAACACTGACAATATTACAAACTTTTGCTGTATTCTAGGAAAGTGTGGACAAACTGAAGCAAAAATTATTTGATCAGACTAAACAGTTGGATTTACTTCGTTACTACAGTAGTAAGAAAGAACAACGATTGAAAAATAAAAAGATTCAATGCAGCGAACTAGCAAAAACAGTTGGGAGAATTAAAAAGAAAAGAAGCGCTAATATATGGAATAATAAAGTAANCCAATAACTTAAATGAGAACTTCCCGTATTTTCAAACTTTTAAAACAATTCTCTTTTTAGCAGAAATATACTGTAACATGTTCTTAATCTTACTTGTTTAGATATTATGATGACTTATCACTTGAAATAAAATTAATATTAATTACATATTAAATCAAGAATTAGTCAAAAATACAAGTACTTGTACGATAAAACAATCAGTAAATTCTGACTGTAGAAAAACTATTTTTGAAATATAACAACACTTGAAGGATATATTTGCAGTTTGAATGTGCTTAATTACCTGAAAGGTCTTCAGATGGTTAATCATCCAAAAAGTCTTTATTAATAAAGAATTGTTGACTCTAGGAAGAAACCATTTGACTTTCTTATATACAGTGAAACATGTTAACATGACCACTGAAGAGACCAGCTCAAAGTGGTCAGGTTAGCAGGTTTCATTGTATGTGTGTGTGTGGTGAAAATAAAATTATATTGCTATATGTATTAGTTACTAGTGTTTCAATACATATGTGATAATACCAATTGAAGTTAAAGTTTTGTTTCTCTTTTTTAGGAGCAAAAATATTTTGAAAAACAACTTGATATTTTAATAGAAGAATTGAAAGATTCTAAAAGTAAAAAAGAAAGTATTGAATTATTAAAAGAAAAGGCTAAATTAGCAAGAGATCTACAGTCAAACAAATTCAATAAATCAAAAAATAGACTTGAAAAGACTAGTCAGAAACAGAAGACAAGAATTGTTAAATATCAAAATCAGCTGTCAAAACTTAAAACAAAACAATATAAACAAACAGTAAGAAAGGTAAGATTATATTCTATTATTAAATAGAATATATTATATATGATTAAACTTCTTTGAATATTAACAAAATTAGCCAACAATTAAAAAAGAAGATTCAATATACAAAAATGATAAAGCAGAAGAAAATTTTTATGAAGAAACACTACAAACAATTAAAGATATTACAGGTGTATCTTCTATTGAAGTTGAGTTGAAATGTTTTACTTAAATATATATTATTAATTTTTGCAACTAATAATGAGAAAATGATTCTAGGAATTTGAGGAAAAATATTTCCAACAGCAAACAACCCGTAAGGAATTAGAAACACTTCGTGATGAATTGCAACAAAGATTAAAAGAATTGAAAAATGAAGAAACAGAAGTAGAAATTACCTTAGAGAAATTAAGAGATACTAATAATTATAACAAAATGTATGCTTTCTAATATATCTACATTTCAGTAATATTAAAAATAAATTATAATCTTTATTTGTAGGGATGTTGCAAAAGATTTAAATCAAAAAGAATTAGCTCTGTTAGCAAAACAACAGCAAAATGAAAACGAAATGAAACAAATTAATAAACTATTGGGAACTATAAAATTATCCTTACAACATATTTTCATAAGTCTCCAAAATATTTTAATCCAGGTATAAAACTGTTTAGAATTAGCTGTATAAGGAACGTAAAAATATAAAAATTGGAATATCTAATTTTTATAGGAAAATTATGAAATTCCAACTAAGAATCTTTCAACTGAAGAACTATTAAAACTATGTAATGATGGTGTTAAAATTCTTCTTAAAAATATTAAAGACCATAATTTACATGAACTGAAGAAGAAAATAGAACTAGAAGGAGTAAGTTTAATCAATTCTCTCTCTTATTTGTTTATTATATTTGACAGATGAATAAATAAAATTTGTTTTTCAGTTTCAGGAACAATTAAAACCAGTAATAGTTTCAGACATTAAACTTAGAAAAGAATTATCAGGTATTTAAATTAATATTTAATCTTATTTTTTTAAAATTAAAACTAAATTACTTATGTTAAAAACCTACAGTTAAGAATCCTTCATTGATAAGAATTAAGTTATACCATTCTTGCGTTTTTATAAGTACAGTATAGGGGAGAATGCGTGGGTTTTAAATACGCCGCTGTTTGTACTTGCTTCCTTGTTTAAATTTTATATCAATGTCTAAAAAAATGGAGACGAGTATAGTTTTTTTGTTATCATTTTAGTTTTAACCCATGACCATTGTTATTGATTGCGAGTAAAAAGTCTTCAATTCGTCGATTATCTTTCCAAATTATAAACACATCATCGACATAACGGTATTTTTTACTCGGTCCGTTAGTTTTACCAAACAGTAAGTAGAGGCTACGTGTTAATTCTACAAATAAAAGCAACAATGGTATATGGCATATATTACCGCATTCTCTTCGTTTTCGTTCAAATCTACACAAAAAAGTAAACAGAAAGACATAATTCCCTGTGTTTTCTCTCAGTTTACAAACTCGGAAAGAATTTCTCGTATTTTTCAGTGTTTTCATGCCGTTCTTCACAAAAAAAATGAAACAGCC
>NW_019388958.1:0-5565 GCF_000671375.1 Centruroides sculpturatus
TGCCTGAAAAGCTTAAGGCTAACTGAGACATTGGTAACACCTGCAGTTTCTGACTTGGGTTCAATTCTCCTTTCATTTGTTTTTTAAAAATATATATAAAAATAATTTATTAAAATTAATTGAATACAATATTTTTCATTTTCTCTTATTTTGCAGTGGTTATAAATTTAATATTTTGTCTAATTAAAATCCAATGCATTTTTTCCCTTTCTTTCCGTATCTAAAGTTCCAAACCCTTGCTGATGAGAATTTGACTTGTGAATTATCAAAAATACACTTACATGTGAAAATACAATTGCCATTAATAATTCTAATTGTATTTTCACCTGTACTTTCATACCTAACAAGATAAAATATTAAATTTAAAAAAGATTCCTTCATGTGTGTATGTTTGAGACATTCTAAAATGAAAGTCTGTATCAGATGCTAAGTTACTATATGTGACTGTCACTATAAAATAGACTGCTATCATATTTGTATTTATAAATACTATTTACAGTTATCCCTTCCTGTTTTGAGTCTAGGATAATTGTAAATGCCAGATTTTTCAGTTTCTATGGAATACAAGCATAGGACCATAATGAAGACCTTCATAAAGTGCTCCTTATACTTTTAGTATGCACCAGATTTTCAAAATGTGCTGTACAGTGATAGAGAAATTTACAATTACCGTAGGCTATCCTCTACATTCAACTCTGTTCTTACATGGTAGATATGTTCCAAAAAAATTCACATGAAAAAAAGATTCTACTATATGGAAAAATGGAAGATTGATTCCAGACTGTAATAATAATACAATAAACTACCTCCAAAAGTTCCTTGGGGTTTTTCAGCCTGTTCAGATTCATTCCTGGATCCCCATAGCGGTAAGCTAACATCTTAACTGCTCAGCCATCTAGTCAACTGTTCTTATATTTGTGTGTAATCAACATAACTGCAACAAGCATATTCATTACCAACAAATTTAACTCCTTTGAATAAATAGTTAAAAATTAAGTTAATTTTATTCTTAAATAATGTATTATTATGTTTTAAGTTTGTAGCAAATAGAGTCTTAGTTATTTACTAAGACTCTATACCTTGTTACCTTGTTATATTGCTCATTCAGATATATCTCACACATTTTTTTTTTCCTAGCAAATATAGAAGTGCTTTAGCAAATAATTTTTTAAAAAAATCAGTTGCCATTGAATTTCTATTGGCAAAGAAATGTTACCATATCCCAAGTAATGACTTTTAAACTACTATTGTATGAAATACAACCTGGAAATGACACAGTGATCAAAAACAGACAAAACCGGTGGATAGATACATTGCTCGTCTCCCAACTTGCACAATACATTGAAGGACTACTGTATTATTTAAAATAATAACCGATGCATTCTGTAGTTTTTAAAACAATTTTCAGATACTAGCAGTGGTAATAAAATATTTTAATGTAATTTATTTTTCGTTTATATCAATCGCTATTATTTAAATATGCATTTTATTATATACAATACACATAATTAAATTTTATAAACAATCTTGAAATTTTTGTAAATAATTTAATATTTTAGTATTAACGAATATTTGTCATCATGTATACATAAAAGTGAAATTACTTTCAAGCTAAAATTAATTTAATCTTAGCATAAAAATAATATTCTAGAAACAATCTCTATCTTACTATGATAAATATCTGGATTTTGAGTACAACAAAAGCCAAAATGAATATTTGTTTGTTCAAGATATTTTAATTATTAATTTAATTCTTTATTTTTTGATTATTCTAAAAATCAAATTTAAAAAATATTGGTCTAAAAACTAGCCAAAAAAATATTTTCAATTACCAGTTATTCTATATTGATTTTATGTAGGGTTGAGTGGGATAATAGTAAACGTTGGTATTGATTTCCTAATGTTTACAATTTTCTGAAGCTTAAGAAAGCACAGCTGGTTATTTCCTTTTTAGTGGCTTTGTTACAAAACTAATACTAATCACACATTTATTTACAATTATCCCTAACAGGCTGTTTTAGTAAAGATGATAAAAGAAATCCAAATTTAAATTTACTCCACTGAGGTGGGATAAATATAAATACTATGAGGGTTAATTGTAAATCCCTCAGTCTTTGTGCTTAGGACTCTGTGTGGCAGGGGAAATTATAAATGAACATAAATCTTTGAGATGCAAATGATAAAAATTAGGTAATTTTATTTCACCAAACAGATGAAAAGCAGACAAGAAACCTGCATTGATAAACATCAGAGTATACTCAAATGAAATGATTTGATACAAAACTTGTTTTTAACCTATAAAAGTTAGACTAACAAGGGAAGGCTACAAGTTGATATGTACACTTCTCAATAAAATCAGTAATTATTCATGTAGATCACAAATAGTTACTAATCAGTGATCATGTAATTATCATCATGTAGATATCTACATGATGATAATTATAAGCATGTAAAGCTCTTTGTGTGAATACACAAGGAGAAAACTTGAAAAGAAATAAATCCATAATTAATAAATAGTTTGCCTGAAAAGCTTAAGGCTAACTGAGACATTGGTAACACCTGCAGTTTCTGACTTGGGTTCAATTCTCCTTTCATTTGTTTTTTAAAAATATATATAAAAATAATTTATTAAAATTAATTGAATACAATATTTTTCATTTTCTCTTATTTTGCAGTGGTTATAAATTTAATATTTTGTCTAATTAAAATCCAATGCATTTTTTCCCTTTCTTTCCGTATCTAAAGTTCCAAACCCTTGCTGATGAGAATTTGACTTGTGAATTATCAAAAATACACTTACATGTGAAAATACAATTGCCATTAATAATTCTAATTGTATTTTCACCTGTACTTTCATACCTAACAAGATAAAATATTAAATTTAAAAAAGATTCCTTCATGTGTGTATGTTTGAGACATTCTAAAATGAAAGTCTGTATCAGATGCTAAGTTACTATATGTGACTGTCACTATAAAATAAACTGCTATCATATTTGTATTTATAAATACTATTTACAGTTATCCCTTCCTGTTTTGAGTCTAGGATAATTGTAAATGCCAGATTTTTCAGTTTCTATGGAATACAAGCATAGGACCATAATGAAGACCTTCATAAAGTGCTCCTTATACTTTTAGTATGCACCAGATTTTCAAAATGTGCTGTACAGTGATAGAGAAATTTACAATTACCGTAGGCTATCCTCTACATTCAACTCTGTTCTTACATGGTAGATATGTTCCAAAAAAATTCACATGAAAAAAAGATTCTACTATATGGAAAAATGGAAGATTGATTCCAGACTGTAATAATAATACAATAAATCAACTAATATAGGATGTGGGTAAACAAAATAATTTTAGTTAATAAATAAAAGGGGTAGTTGTAACATATTTATCAGAAAACTTAATTTATATTATATTAATAATAATAATACTTACTACAGTATACCAAACTTATTTTATTTAGAAATGTTTTTGTTCTTTTAAAAGAACAACTTCAGCTCCACTTTAAAATAACAATGTAGTTAACAAACTAATTTATATTATTTATACAAATTTTATTTTATTTTTTATTTGGCTTTTTCAATTAAACACCAAAATATCTTAAGGTTTTAATACCAAACAGCATACAAAAACTATTCTGTATTGAAAGAAATTTGAAGAAATGCAATCATACAAACAAATGGTCAAACTTCAAATTAAATATTTTCTGACTATTTCAATTACAGGATAAAGTCAGAATGAAAGACTGATTGGACAAGCTAAGTAAGCAAAGCAATGGCATACTCCATTTCATACGAAATGCCACTCAAATGGCATCCATTATCACTATGCATGTTAAAATAAGTTATAAAAAAACCAGCCAAATCTTAAAATTTACTTGAATGTATTTAACAGCCTTAAATGAAAATTCTAAGATCTTTTTTGAAAAAGAGCAATTTTCTAGAAAAGGAAGTATGAATATTTTTTCTTAGAATTAAAATCAAATGGAAATTTTGTAAAAAGGCAGATATATTGAAATGTGTTAGTTCAAAACAAATCAGGTAAAAAAGGAAATTGAATTTCTTTTTCAAACTGTGTTAAATCAAAATCATATAAGAAAAAATCTGTATAAAAACATACACAAGCATGCATGCATGCACTCAATTCNGTCCAACAAAACTCGACCACCCTTAAAACCTTTATCACTTTACAAATGATAGATAACCTAAGTAGAAACGAAGCATATAGGAAATTTTGAAATAAATATAATGCATAAACTGTATAAAATTTAATAAAATAAACCGGACGGCCACTGGAGATTCTCCTTGTCCATCATAACCCCCTCCTCTAGTGTGGAAGTCATTTATGAACAACCCCCAAGACTCTATTCTAACAACTGTTCATACAATGAACTATTTTTTTTTCAACGTTTTAAATGTATTTTTGTCACTGGCAGAGTAAAAACACACACCAATTGAAGTGTTCCAATATCTTTTGGGAAGAATTCATTTTATCCCCAAGCACCTGGAACCCTATGTTAGAACGAGCAATTATTTATTGTGATATCGCCACAATGCTGGCTGCAATTTTTAATCGTATTTTTAATTTATTTCATTTAAAAATATATGCTCCCTATCTCAAATTAGTAGTGGTTTGCCCCCGCGCGTCATACTTTTCCTTTAGCAATAGAGTCGTGCCGGTCATCTAACACCTTTCAGGGGAAAATTTTTGAATTGAACAACGTGACTTCCGGTTTTGCATCGGAAGTTCCTATATAGTCAATCGGGGCCTCCTGCCCCTAAGATTTCCATATCTGATCTCGTATTTCACCTATCTAATTCCGTTCTCGAGATTACAGAAAGACAATGGAATTTATAGGTTATAATTTTTTTAAAATTGTAGTCCTGAATAACTAATGGTGGAGTCTAGACACCGCCCCTATCTATGCCACTGGTACACACAACATCCAGTCTATGAAGTGTTTTTGAACTGTCTATATATTTATATCGTTTTGATAGGTTAATCACTTAAATATTTTAAAAACGTGCATGTTTTCCTGTTTTATCGTAAATATTTATAAAAGTTCGAATCGATTTTAATTTCAAACTTCGTATCTTATCTGGAGAGATTATTTCTAGAAAGTCGAGTTCATTCATTGATTTTTATTAAATCGGTTGCACCGAAATAGAAATCGATATTTCTTTGTTATAAATACAGTTTAATAGTCAATTTCGAAACATTTTAAATTCAAAATCCATCCACGATCCAATTATAAAGAATATTAAATATCACGAAATTTTAAATCTTATTGGTTACGGAGTTAACCGAATAAACGGTATTAACCAATAACGTATCTTATTAGACGGCTCGCTATCGTAATTTCGAAAAGAAAGTTATAGTAAAATGCCTAAAAAGTTATTATTATTGCGCTTAATTAAATAGAAGTTGTAAATTCTTAATACTTACGTGGAAAACGGCAAAAAATATAAGAAAAGCCGTTAATATAATTGCTACAATATAACAAAACGCCGCAAAGGTAAACGCCATTAGGCAGATATATTGAAATGTGTTAGTTCAAAACAA
>NW_019388959.1:0-6296 GCF_000671375.1 Centruroides sculpturatus
AAAATAATTAATTATATCCCGGGAAGCAGTTCAGTTTTGTCCCGGAATCCCAGGATAAGCAAAAGACCGGGAAATGAGAAACCCTATAGAAAATGTAAAAGTGGTATCTACAAAACAGCTCAAAAATTAAAATACATACAAAGCAAGCAATAAAAAAATCTCCCTTCTATAGGAAACTGTTAAGCATCTATGTTATTAAACAATAATAATAGATATAAAAAGATTTAACTTTGACTCAGATATATTAAACATTAAACCCAAAGCAGTGATGGAACAACAATACTTTAAGCTAAGGTACAAAATTCTAATTTGAACCCCTTCCTAACTCTATTCCCACTGCAAAGAATAAAACTTCCATCTCCAAAAAAGCATTTAGTGCTTAATTGAGAAAAAGAATCATCTGACACGTGATCAACACAAAAAACAAAATCACGTTACACGTGATTTTGCTTTTTCCTTGACACATTCAGGTCCACATTATTGTTTATCATATCTCACAATTAAATTTTATTTAACATTTATTATTATAAAGCAACTTTTTATTGTCAGAAGCAAAAAAATTATATTTAATAATTTTAAAATGTAAGTGTAGTGTAATGTCAATTTTTGTAGATGATTTTAAATTAAATAATTTGCTTTGTTTACATTTAACAAGTTTACTAGATAGGAATAAATGCTATCTTGAATTGAAAATGTGAGTGATAAATTATGATTAATAATATCTTAGTGGAAACAATTTAAAAAAAAAAAAAAATATTGAATCTGGAATGAATCAGCACTTTACACTATCATTAAACTATTATTTAAAAATCTTTTTGAAAAAAAATGCATAGTAACTGCTTGACTCTTTCTATTCTCACACAACAACAAATCATAAACTTGTCAAATATATTTATAAAATAAGGAAATCAATTTTTATTTTATATTGTACACATACTGAAGAGGAAGTATTTAAACTAAAACAAATTTCATTATTGTAATAAAATATTTGTAATATTTAAAGTTTATTGTACAACTATACTTTTCTTAAAGATGTATGGTAAGTTAACAAATACAAGTGTGTCTCAATTATCCAAAATAATGTGGACCAAGTGTCAGATAACACCAAATATTTGTTAAATTATTAAACTGATTTGGATGCATTAACACGTATAATGTACAGTTAATGCATCCAAGATTCTAGATCAGATCACTTATTAAACTAAACATTTAAATTGCATGATAAAACACTTTCAATTTATTTACAACTACATTAATTAAAACAAATATAATCCTATGATTGTATTTACAATTTTTTAATCTTCTTTTAAAATTCATATTGTCATAAATAGTCACCAGAGTAAATTCTTTTCAAAACCTCTACAGCCCCTTTCAAGTACTACATAACACCCAATCAAGATTTGTGAAATGAACTGTATTATAGACTATTTACATACAAAACCAAACTTGATATTTAATAATTGAACAATACAACCAGACTTTTATCAGGCTATAAGAAGAGCTTTTAAGGCTAATTAATTATTAAGATACTAAGTAATTTGGAGTAGAGATAGAACAATTAAGTCACTGTCTTGTGTTAAATTTAACCATTAGAAAATTCTGTAAAAAACATCAATCCAAAGCAGGACTTGAATCTGCATCCCCTGCTTAATGTGCAGATGAGTTATCAGAGTGGACTCAACAATAGTGATTCACTAAAATGAGTGGAAATGTCAAAAAATTATATCTAATGTAATAGTAGGGTTTTTCTGCACAAAAGCTCAAATACTATATTATGCAGGATTTGCCACAATTCTTTAACTGTGTTAGAGTGAAACTGTGTTATAGAAGTTCTGTATTAAAAGCTTAGTATTAAAAGCTTAGTATGGAGCCTAGGGATAGAGCAAGCTCCTTTTGTCTTTTTTGAACAAATAAAATATGTAGAATATTCTTTATTAATAAATAGCAGTCTTAAATATAGGGACAGAAACCATTGGACCATAGGGAAATTCACAGTTATCCCCTTTCAATAACCCTATTAAATTACAAATTTTGAAGTTTTTTTAATATCCAACTTATATAATATCATTTATAAGTCTGTTTTAAAATGCAACTCTCCTACAAGCAAACAATAATAATATACAAGTGTGTTTACATTTTTCTAAACTTCCAGAAATATGAATAATTTGTAATTCTTTAAAATTACTATTATTGAAGTTTATAAATAATAAAACCAATTTTATAAGGTGGAGAGTAAATACTGGAAATTGCAAATAGAATCTTAAATGGATTTTCTTTTTTTAAAAATGCAATTAATGTAAGTTGCATTCATTATATTTTCACTTTTTCAAACAACATGAACTTATTCTTATATCCGCATTAACAACTTGTAAGACATCATTTAATGCCAATGTAAACAAAGTTGCCCCATTTACATCTGCAATTTTAAATTTATATGGATGCCTTTACAGTTCATTGAAATTGCCAACTATCACATGACCCTGTATCATATTAAATAATTTTTTTCAATGTCATTCTAAGCATGAAATATTTTTATAATTCTCATTTAAATCATACAATTTAATTTTGTAAGACATTGAAATTTATAAGAAACATCTTTTAATTAAACATGCAGTTTCATCACTTCTCATTCAAAAAAATTCTAAATTTATATTATTACTTCTAAATTGTAGCTTTCAAACTATTTTTAAATTAATTTAATTCTTTCATCCACTTAACCAAATACAAACAGTTTTATCAATATAATTAATGAAGTAGTGATAAGATAAATTTTATAAAAAAAATGCTATTAGTAAATTAGATCATTTCACAAAATAATCAATTAATTACACAATTTATTATAAATGTAATTTATTTTTTTAAAACTTAAAATATGTCTAAATTTACTTATAACTGTAATTTTAACAAACAATTTATAAGCACTTAAAAATAATTACTTTGATTTACTGACTTAATGAAAAAAAAATAAAATAAAATAAAAAAAATATACATATTGTCATTGTTGCAAATGGCAACAAACAATATTTAAATGAACAAAATCAACAAAGTTTATTGAAGTTTAGTTAAAGAAACAAATTAAAATATATTTAGGATTAAAATATGAAGAAAACGTACTGTATTTTCATGTGTATAACTCTTGAGTTGTGTGTATTTAAAAGATAAGTTGAATAGGGGTGAAGGTTATATGCCAATTGTAAATTGAAATTATGAATTCCCAACTGTGGAGCAATGGCTGCTTCACAGTTGGGAATTCATAATCTCAGAAGCAAGGCATACAGTAGCATGAATTATGCAAAGGTTTTATTTTTGTTTGGTACAATTTTATGCAGGTTATACCATTATGGGTTAGTTATATGCAGCTATAGATATACACACAAACACATGGTGATTGTTTTTATAATAATGTTGATTCTCTAAAAGCACATTGAACAGAATATTTTTACAAGCACTTTCATCTGAACACAGTTTTTGAAAGATCAGCATGGCCTTCTCCCAGTTAAGATCTAACTGACAAAAATCTGCTTTGGAGCAATATAAATGCACACATACACCTATTTCTTATTTGTTTAGCTATTACTTATTTATCACTATGTTTTGACAGATAATCTTCACTGCTTGTGTATCATAAAACACTCCTATATATTACATCCTATATATATATATAGTAGTATTTTATAATACAAAAATAGTGAAGGTAAAATGCCAAGACAAAGTGATAACAAACAATATAAACATTGAAATATAATAACACAAATATGAATTTCAAAAATGTTACATTAAATAAAATTAAATTATTGCTTGATTTTTGATAATCTATTATAATTAAACAAATACTGCCCATAAATTAAATCATCACATTAAGAACTAAACTCTTTCAATAATGTTTGTCAGACTGAAGAATCAAGTTTTAGAGTAAAAGCACTGAAAATAAGCAAGACATAATTTTGATTTCAAATGATGTGTTCATGTAGAAAATTTTGATTTAAACTAATAATTTCAACTGGCCATCATCTTCATCTTGAAAGTACTGAATAGAAATCATGCATCAACAGCTTGTCCATTAGGCACCTAGATGGCTATTTTTGGGGATAGGAAGAATGTAATGTTGAAAGATGCTATGGTCACCTTCTTTAAACATCATATTAATTTAGGTTATTTTAGGTTAAAACTGAGGAACAACAGATTTATATAGTGCTTATAACAGCAAACAACACATCTTTGAAATTAGAAAATTGATATAGTTAATTGAAACAACCTTATACCAATCAGATATGAATGAACTTACATTGCATTAACATTTACTATCAAATATTATAAACCTTATATTTATGAGTATCTTTTACATTTACAGTACATAAATATTAGTATTTTTTCTTTCTACTATTATTTTCAAAAAATAAAATAGAATATAAGAGTAAATTGAAATATTTTATTATACTATTATTGAATGAAATTTATAAGATATCTTGAAATAAATAACTAATCAGTCTAGACAATTGCCTCTGCTAATAAAATGACTTACAAAAAATACTACTACTTATAACAAATAAAAACCAAGAAAATACTAATTTTTAAGAACAGCAGTGAGAAAATATGCTAAAAAAAACAGTAAAACTTTATTTTCAAAATGTGACAGTTGATAAATTGAGTTTATCACATTTTCAAAAGTGTATTAAAACTTAAAAAGCTTTATATTATTTGAGAATTTAAATAAGTACAGACTTTTGCAGTTTAAATTCATAAAGCTGTTTCTGAGAAGCATATAAATTCTTAATATAAATATTAAGTCCAAATACTGAAATTGTTTACTGAACAAGTAAATACTCTGAAACATGTACTGTTTGTACCTAAACAACCAAACATATTGTTTTCATTTTGTTTCTCCTTTTAACAGTTGCAATGCACAACAGAACCATAAACTAAAAAGAGAAAGAAGCAGTATTTTGATATTTATTTGTTTAGGAACATGCAGAGTATGTTATGGATGGATTCTTTTTATTAATTAACAATTTTGGTATTGGGCATAGCATAAATATTTTAATCAAATTCGAAGGTGGATGTCACACCAATCTTTCTACTTAAATAAGAAAAGAAACTATCACAAAAAAAACGTTAAATACGTATAACTAATGTTTTATTCACTGTTAGCGCTTTCAATGTATTATAAGGCATCGTCCTCGAGCAGTTACAAATTCAAATAAACCTTTCAAACAAGCTTTTTCAAATTAGAAGCTAACAGCATTAACCCTTTAGAATGAAACTACATTTAGAATAAACAAACATAAAGAATTTAAATTAAAGTGCACATGGTAACTACACACATGTGCCATAATGTGTAGATTAGGCGCTGAGAGTGGAGCTAAAAATGATGTTTTAGTCTTTTATATAAGCTGACCCACATTACAGGCAACTCAAGTGTGGGAGGGTTGCATGAATTTAATAATGTGAGTAGGTCTTCCCAAGCATACACCAGGCTCCTTTGATCACAATATCTGAGCATCAGAGTGTGTTGGTGTTGTAACACTATCTTTGACAACTCAGTGTCACACCTGCCTACCATGATGGAATGTTGGTATTCAGAAATGCAACAAGATAACATTCTAGTTATTGCCCTTACTTAATGGGTGGGTATGCCAGATGTTGTGTTTTCTAATGGGATAGAGTAGGGGTGGCCAACCTTTTGCATACAATGTGCCAATTTTCTGACAGACGAGTTCAGAAGCGCCATATAAATCGAACACTTTTTATACAGTCTTACGTTCAATGTTAGGGGTTGATAAATAGAGATAAGAATAAATCTGCTTCGCTTAGGGGAGAAAAGGGAATAACTTAATCACGCAGTTGAATTAATTTATTTATTACAGTTTATTGAAGCAACAATTTACAATAGTCAGCAATTATCGAGAGGGTACGAGAGGGTGATTGCTTGATGATGGTGCTATAGCTGCCAGAGTCTTGTTTGGTGAAGATTACTCTGCACCACAATTATTGGCACTGAGAACGAGATCAGCTTGGAATAACTTTAATCACAATAAATGTTTTCAACCATTTACACGCCTGTAAACTGATCGGAAATAAAGATCACAAGACTCACAATACATGCATACACTGTAATTTACTATGTGGAGAACACTCATTTTATCTGCAAAATAGACTGTAACGAATTGTGCAACAAATGAACTTGCCAAGACAGACTATAAAAAATTTATTTTTCTATATAATATTTTAATCGCAAAAAAGCCAAATCTGGCAGTTTTGCTCAGAACTAACTGAAGCGCCACTTGTAATCGTCCAAT
>NW_019388959.1:14768-29096 GCF_000671375.1 Centruroides sculpturatus
AGACTAATTAGAGAATTTTACGTTTAGTCAAACGAACTATTTTCAACGTTTCTGGAACGTTTACAATCGTTCTATAATCGAACCAATATTCGAATTTTTATGTTCGAATTTAATTCGAACAAATTCGAACAAAACATTCGAAATAGAAAGCCACTTTCAACCACTTTCAGCCCCATATCTCCCGCACCCTTATAGCTATCGAGACGCAACTTCCCTGTTGAACGAATGGAGACTTGGCGCTACTACCACATACAAACACTATTCATGTGTGATGTGTAGTTTCGACGGAAAAGTGAAATATAAGGACACACACGTCTATTTAGGTTAATGTTACCCTAGGTATCGAACATGGCGTCGGTCGCCAACTCGGTCGGCGCTTCCGGTCGCCATCTTGTTTGCGAACTCGGCGGCTCCGCCGCCGCCCCCCCCAAAATTGAAACAAATCGAAATTTCTTACGTAAACGTTTTTGAAGATGACTTGAATTTTATTTTTTACAGTATTTTTAAAAACGGTTAATGTTACCCTAGGTATCGAACATGGCGTCGGTCGCCAACTCGGTCTGCGCTTCCGGTCGAAATCTTGTTTGCGAACTCGGCGGCTCCGCCGCCGCCCGCCCCCCAAAAGTGAAACAAATCGAATTACGAAATAATAATAATATTATTTCGTAATTCTTTCTTATTACTAAAACATTATATGGTTAAATTCCAGATACGTATACCGTCATGGCGGCACTTCCTGTTTTGCTCCTAGCCTCGCTCCCGACGCCGTGGCTGTTTGGTGACGAGTGATGTCACGTGACGGTGCGCGCGATTTGAAATCGACGAGTTGGTTTGCGTGTTGCGTAGTTCGAATTTCGCAAAAATGGATTTAGTTCGTAAAATAAGTTACAGAAATGACACTAGTTCGGTTTATTTCCGATGTCACAAGTGCAACGTTAATAATACTTCGGCGTTCGAAGGTACTTTCGAGGGAAAATTTGGCAAGATGTCGTGGGAAGGATATTCTCTTTCGTCTGGCACCTCATTTGCATAGACGGTTCGTCGAAGTCTTCGTGTTTGTCCGTTGCGGTAAGTCACGCTACCGGGTACCGGTGTCGACTGGGCTAGTTTCGTTCGGCACGCGATGATGGTCTCTCTGTTTAATTTGACGAGTTTGAAAGTTGGAGGCCCCGGAAAGACCGTAGAAATAGATGAGACGGTCGTAAGCAAGCGTGGTAAATACGAAAGAGGGAGGACGCTGAAAGGGACTACTAAGTGGGTAGTCGGCGGAATCTGTAGAGAAGACTAGAACTGTTTCTTGTGTTTTGTAAACGATCGCTCCAAAGCCAGTCTAAATTGGGTCGTTAGCGAGTTCGTCCGGTCCGGATCTACAATTTATACCGACCAATGGAAGAGAGATAACCATATCGGCGAATTAGAAGGAATGGAGGTAAAACGCGACCTTAAATCATTCCAAACATTTTGTGAACCCGCTGGACGGTGTACATACGCAGAGCATCGAAAGGTTGTAGGGTATTCTCAAGAACAGGAAAAATCTGCCCATTCACTACACGGAGGAACTTCGCGATTCCTATCTATACGCCTTTGTGTATAGAAAGCATCCGAAATGAGAAAGTCTGAAGCCGGGCGAACGTTTCGGAACTTTTTGCGAACATTTACGAAAAATTTATCCGGGAGCGGGCCGCGCGCCCGAATGGAAGGAGCCAGAAACCGTTCCTGCAGCCCCGGAAATGATACCGAAGAAGCGAGCAAGAAAAAAAAAAAAAGGAGAGGAATACCGTCGCGACGGCGGAAAGAAGCGTACTAGAGTAGCCGAATGACCGACGACGACGGTGAGTAAAAATTAGTGTTGCAACGAATAGTATATTCGGCCAAACTATTCGGCTTGATTAACGCACGTACGAAAATTGAGCGCAAACCGCATTATGGCAAGGACCTGCTCTCCATTAGCCCGCTGTCACTACGCTTCGCCAATCGCGTTAATTCTTGACAGTTGTAGTGGACAGACGCGAGCGTCATGGCATTGTGATAAATGATGATATCAAATGTGAGTAACAATGAAATGACCTACACGTGTAAATAACGGAAAAAGAACAGAGAAAGACCGCAATGTGAAAATAAATATCACATTGAGTTGATAGCATAATCAAACAAGTCGAAGCAGATTATTGGCGCGAAATTTGCGGCCGTCAATGCCAAACAAGTGTTGTCATAGACTTCGGAAAGCTAAATGCTTGTAATGAAAGTCATTTAGCGTGCACGGGCGAAAGCCTGGAACCGTTCGGGCTACCAAGGTGTCTCGAATTTGTGAAATCATAACTGTGACTTTATTCCGATGTCTTATATGTCTCTTTTCTCCGTTATCACCAGGCTATGAGTCACGTAATTATAAAATGGAAAAACTACGACGGAAAACTGACGAATCGAAAGTATCGTGAGCGCGTGTTATGATGTATGCGTTGGCATAAGTGGACTAGAGAGATAGAGGAAAGAGCAAAGACGAACGCTTAAAAAGAAAGATAGGCAGGGTCGGACCCTCGGATGTGCGACGATTCTCGAACGAATAGGTGTGTACGTGTACTGATCTTTGTAATTATAAATTGTAAATACATGTGACTAATATTATTTTTTTTTATTTTGTGTACAGTCGACCCCCCTATAAGATAGAGATACGTTCCATTCTTTAGGAATCCGATTTCTTACGAATCCTTCCAATCACAACCCGACACGTATCAAGTTTACGGACTACGGCTGTTTGAAAGATTTTCTTCCATAAAATTAATCGATTCTAGACTAATCCGACTCAACATTTCCAAAATACGTATANTCTAATTTATTATTATTATTTTAAATTTATAATAAATTTAAACTAAAAATTGAAAGTTTTTAAGGTTAATGTTACCCTAGGTATCGAGATGGCGCCGTTTCCGGTAATCTCGTATCGGGGTACCGAGTGACGCTTGCGATAGAGGGCGCTGAATTTTAACGCGGCGAGATATGCAAATTAATTCCGCTAAACGGACGAGGGGCGTGTGCGCGTGCGAAAGTTTGATTTGCGTGACGACGACGAATACGAAGGTGGTGGTCGGTTTGTTACGAAAATTTGGTGTTATTTCGTTTAAATCGAAGGCGTTTTTTTGTTATTTTTCCACTCGTTAATTTTCTTCCGAATGAGTGATTTGGACGTTACCTCAGGAGATAGTTTTGGCAGGGACGTACTACCTCCCAGGACTTTTTCCGTCTTCTCGAAAGTAACTATTCCGAATTGGGTCTTGATCCCGGAATCGACGAAGGGTTCGAAAATTTGCGGTGAAACTAGGATTACGGCACGTTGCCGACAAGTGTGCTCGAAATGTTCGAAACCTTGCACAAAGTCGTTTATCGCGACGATAGGAAATCCTGTGCAACGAGATGTCAAAAATGCCGTTTTGATGGACGAATGGAAGGGGTACAACCACAGACGACCTGGAAGGCATAGAAATCGCCCGCAAGACGGATAATCATTCGGAGAGTTTTGTGAATCCGAAAACAGGGGTTCACACCCAAAACATAGAGAGATTCTGGGGATACTTGAAAAACGAGAAAAACGTACCGAAACATTACACGGAAGACTTATCGGATTCGTACATGTACAGTTTCATGTATAAAAAATACCACGATTGGCCCTCAAAAAAACCAGGTGAACGTTTCTGCATTTTTGAACAACATTTAAGAGTAACATATATCCCGGATCCGGAAGATTACCATTATGGGAAGAGCCCGAGACCGTGCCCGCCGCTCCCGTTAATAAAAGTAAGAAAGAGAAAACGCGGCGGAACAAAAAAGGAAAAACGAGACATCACGCAAAAAGTAGAAAAAAAAAGAGAGAGAAGCATGCCAACGCAAGTAAAAAAAAAAGAAAAAATATTACGCATTATTTTTACTTATATAAGTAAAAATAATGCGTAATATTTTTTCTTTTTTTTTTACTTGCGTTGGCATGCTTCTCTCTCTTTTTTTTTCTACTTTTTGCGTGATGTCTCGTTTTTCCTTTTTTGTTCCGCCGCGTTTTCTCTTTCTTACTTTTATTAACGGGAGCGGCGGGCACGGTCTCGGGCTCTTCCCATAATGGTAATCTTCCGGATCCGGGATATATGTTACTCTTAAATGTTGTTCAAAAATGCAGAAACGTTCACCTGGTTTTTTTGAGGGCCAATCGTGGTATTTTTTATACATGAAACTGTACATGTACGAATCCGATAAGTCTTCCGTGTAATGTTTCGGTACGTTTTTCTCGTTTTTCAAGTATCCCCAGAATCTCTCTATGTTTTGGGTGTGAACCCCTGTTTTCGGATTCACAAAACTCTCCGAATGATTATCCGTCTTGCGGGCGATTTCTATGCCTTCCAGGTCGTCTGTGGTTGTACCCCTTCCATTCGTCCATCAAAACGGCATTTTTGACATCTCGTTGCACAGGATTTCCTATCGTCGCGATAAACGACTTTGTGCAAGGTTTCGAACATTTCGAGCACACTTGTCGGCAACGTGCCGTAATCCTAGTTTCACCGCAAATTTTCGAACCCTTCGTCGATTCCGGGATCAAGACCCAATTCGGAATAGTCACTTTCGAGAAGACGGAAAAAGTCCTGGGAGGTAGTACGTCCCTGCCAAAACTATCTCCTGAGGTAACGTCCAAATCACTCATTCGGAAGAAAATTAACGAGTGGAAAAATAACAAAAAAACGCCTTCGATTTAAACGAAATAACACCAAATTTTCGTAACAAACCGACCACCACCTTCGTATTCGTCGTCGTCACGCAAATCAAACTTTCGCACGCGCACACGCCCCTCGTCCGTTTAGCGGAATTAATTTGCATATCTCGCCGCGTTAAAATTCAGCGCCCTCTATCGCAAGCGTCACTCGGTACCCCGATACGAGATTACCGGAAACGGC
Source organism: Centruroides sculpturatus (assembly GCF_000671375.1). Lineage (NCBI taxonomy): Eukaryota > Metazoa > Arthropoda > Arachnida > Scorpiones > Buthidae > Centruroides > Centruroides sculpturatus. The sequence goes on from NW_019388959.1 coordinate 19,703, forward strand.
GCCATCTCGATACCTAGGGTAACATTAACCTTAAAAACTTTCAATTTTTAGTTTAAATTTATTATAAATTTAAAATAATAATAATAAATTAGATTTATAATAAACAGTTCTTATAAAAATGTAATTGTCAATGCTGCCAACTCCAAAACTGTAAAAACTTATGACGTTAAGGGACCTCTATGCGTGTGATTTTTTTATTTTAATACAGTTTTAAATTTTTTGCGAAATTTTCGGAATTCCAAATATATTATAAGTTTAAACATGTCTTATAATTTTCTAATATATGTTTTTCTTCGTACTACACCCGACACATTAGTTCGGATATGTCGGGCCCCGTCCCTCACCACCTGGTCGCCCCATTGTGGGCTTGGCCGGGTGGTAGTGTTGCCATTTTTTCAAAATCGCTGATCTAGACGGCAGGTGAGGTTTGTTCGAACAGAAGTTCCTGACGCATGCGTAATGTCATTTTGCAATGCGAAGAATAACGTGCAGTACATGCCGGTTCTAAATCAGTTACAGTTAGGGACCTTTTTTTAACTCCACTCTGTGGGCACTAAGAGGGCCTCCTTTTGCAAGCCCATTATGGGTTCGGCCAGGCCCACAATGAGGCTGCCGGATAATGAGGGACGGGGCCCGACATATCCGAACGGACCATCCCCCGAAAAATTCCTGGGGATTTTTCGACTCGTTCGGATTCAAACCTGGGTCCCTCGGAGTGGTAGGCTGCCACCTTGACCGCTCGGCCGTCCGGTCGCGGTGGGAATACATTATAAAGCCTATACTTTCGTCAGGGGCAACGGAAAAGTGTTCAAATTAGAGGGATGTCCAACTTTTGAGATGTATTACTGCAATTATTTGTGTATTGCTTTACGCGGAAAATTTTTTACGGACGCTCATGATCTTAACAAACCCGATCGAACCCCCTATGAAAAAAGCTAGTTTTAGTTCCCATAGAGCAGAAAGATTACAAGAAACTCATACAACAAAATCATGATTTCTGAATGGGGATACAGTAGAGCATCGTTTATCCGAATCAATTGGAAACGGTTTGTTCGGATAACCGATTATGTACGAAAAAATATAACCTATCCCGTGTTGAAATTTTTCTCCGTTGCGTGTCGCTTTGCGTTGAATTTTCGTCGATGTTAAACATAACGTAAACTTTTTAAAATAATAATCGTGGCTATTGTATCGTGGCTTTGTTTTACAAACGAAATAAATACATTGAAAAATATAAAAACAAATAAAAATTATACTTTAGGCCGACTGGAATTCTTTCGGATAAACGACGCTCCACTGTATCGAATCGTAATTAAGAGCATGTTGCAAAAATAAAATAACAATGAGCAGTTTACAATTGGTGCCACTATCATCAGGATGTTATCCTATACAGTCTTTTCGCTTATAAGCGGAGTGAATACTACACGATTTTTCTGCCCAATGTGGTCTGTTCAGCAATTTTGACATCATAAAAGTGTTCGAAGTTGGCCAAAATCGGCTTACCGAAAGTTTGGAAAACACAACACTGGTTGCCACTAACAACCAATCAGTGAACGACGTAGATAATACTAGCGCTAATGTATGATTAGAAGATAGCGATGTCCATCCTCACGATCAAGATGGCGAAAAGACAAGAAAGCATGTGGAACAAATAGCGTTACCATCCGTCCGGTTTTCACCCGGACAGTCCAGGAATTGACTTATTTTCTGGGTGAACTATTAATTTTCTCCGGGAATTTCGTAGAAATTGTGAAATTACGATGAAACAAAGTTCTTGCAAATATTTTTACAAATTTACACTATTTTAACAGCGAAAGAACTCACACTCACTGAAACTCATCTGTAATTCTGCCCTGTTAGTCTGTTTACGCCGACATGTGGCGCGTAACCTGTCGAACTTTTTATTTATTGCATGTACAGTACAGTACTGTACAATCGTACACGTCTCCAATATCCAATAGAGCTAAGTCATCTGTAGTTGTTCTTTCTTAATTTAGGTTACTTACGTTACTCCTATGCAAGTCCCTAGTCCCTAACTGTAACCGATTTACAACCGGCGTGCACGTTATTCTTTGCACTGTAAAATGACATTGCGCATGCGTCAGAAACTTCTGTTCGAACAAACCTGACCTGCCGTCCAGGTCAGCGATTTTGAAAAGGTGGCAACAATAGGGGGGAATAATTCCGAAATAAGTGTGATCGAGCTTTATCGAGGTAAAAATAGGTAAATAAGTAGTAGTATGATTAAGGTTGCTTAGTTGTAGTGTGTGAGGATGGAACTAACATAAAATTGTTGGGACTATATCTACATGATCAGTTTTATTGTAAACTTTTTAATTTTTTTTTGTTTTACTTTGTACAAACATTAAAAAGAATAAGTAGCAAAATTTTTACATATGAAGCTTGTAGTTATTAGTTTAAGATATTATTTTATTATATATAACCGGAAGTTTCATGTGATCTGTGGTAATTCTTTGCTTTGAGATGTTCTGTAAGTGCTGTTTGTGATTCGTAGAGTTTGAGGTATGTAGCTTGAGGTATCAAACTGTAAAAAATAAATTACAAATTTATTCATACTTAAATGAAAATTTATAATTTGATGCTGGAATAGTTTTATTTTTATCTCTTTCCGCTCAGTTAGCACTAAGAGGGTCTCTTATAGCAAGATCCTTTTATGGGTTTCTCCAGGCCCACAATGACGAGGCCTGGTGGTAAAGAATGGGACAGATATCCAGACTTACTACTCCGAAAAATTCTGTTTTTTTTACGTTACGACCGGATTCAATTCCAAATTCCCCCCAGCTGTGGGCTGACATCTTAATCGCTCGACTATCCAGTCGTCAGACCAAGTATATTGCGGCCGGATGGCCGAGCGGTCAAGGTGGCAGCCTACCGCTCTGGGGACCCGGGCTCGAATCCGAACGGGTCGAAAAATCCCCAGGAATTTTTCGGGGGATGATCCGTTCGGATATGTCGGGCCCCGTCCCTCACCACCCGGCAGCCCCATTGTGGGCCTGGCCGAACCCATAATGGGCTTGCAAAAAGAGGCCCTCTTAGTGCCCACAGGGCGGAAAGAGTTAAAAAAAAGACCAAGTATATTTTAAATATTAAATTATACAGTATGCTATTTTACAAATAGTCATTCTGTAATTTACAATAATGTGGCAGCACGTCTCTTGATGAGACAGCCATGTTTGTTTGAAAATGCTGTATCACACCATCAGCTTTTTTACGCATTTCGTCCTCTGGGCACTAATAGGGTTTTTCTGTGCCGTAATGGGTTAGGCCAAGCTCACAAGTAAAACTTCACAATGAAGAACAGGGCTTGACATCCAGGATAGACAACTAAACATCCTGTGCCCAAGTGGATAAAATCATCAAACACTAGTAGTTGGTCGCTTGGTTTTATCCGGGTCACGTTAGTAACATCCAAATAGGAACCAGTTTTCTATAAAATACCTCCCAAGAGGCATTCCCCTCTTGGCGGATCGCCCATGTGTCGCGTTGTCGTATACAAATAAGTCAAACCAAACCACTAGATTCAATCCCGAGTCTCCCAGAACGAAAGGCTGAGTCTTAACTGCTTGGCCTTCTGGCTTTTCGCATTGTCGGGTAACAAATACCACCACCAATCACAGTTGGACAACAAAATCGGGTAGTGTTCGTCCCATTTAAATGTTTGCCATCATCCACTGTCGTAGTCAGAACCGGCGCTACTAATAGCGGTTCTAATGCAAATTTCCAAATAACGCTCTAAAGTTCAATTAATGAATAATTATAAAACAGTCAAGCCAGTGACGGGGATATGGGCATTGTTGGCGTTTTAATGTTATACGATATACGTCTTTATTTTAAAATTTGTAAATATTGTAAAAAAGAACCAGAAGTACCATATGAGTGTGACAAATAAGCTGGAGAAAAATTTGTGAAGATCTTTATGCACTGAGGAGGGGCTTAAGAATTAAATAAGCCCGAAATTCATATGAAAAAACAATGAAAGAGTTTCTTAACCTAAATAGCTGTGGGATAGTCTACCGAAGTAATTCTTTTCGGATTAAAGAGAGAATTATTTACAAAAGTAAATGTAATATTTTGACTATGCACGGATAATCCGCTCACGAACAATCGGGAGTTTGTTGTATTGTAGAAATAATAAAACAGTAGACTATTTGAAGATCTCTTGAAAAATGTTTTTTGTTACGTTTATAATCGTATTTTTGTGATTTTTTTTTCTTACATCTTTAATTTTTAAGTCGTCGGCCGAAAGGCCAGGGCGATTAACAATTAAAATACGAATTTTTGGGTGTGGTCTGTTCCGAATTCATCGGGCTTGTCCTTCATCAGCCTGCCTCCGCTCCATTGTGAATCTAATCGAACCGATAATGGACACGAAAAGATTCTTTCATAGTGCCCATAGGCGGAACGGTTGGTTTGATTGGTCGATGCAACGCAGCACGAAGGCGGATCGCCAAGAAAGGGTTCCGCTTTGGAGGCCTTATACTTCAATAATAGAACCAAATCCTTATGAATTTATATACAAGGGTCGTTCAAGGTTAAACGAGACTTTTATTTCTACAGACCAAACGGAATGTCCAAAACATGTATAAATATGTCAATTTTTCGAAATACTCTCCATCTGTATGTATACACTGTTCCCAATGGTGGGGTAGGTCCCTGCTACCTTTCTCATTGAAAGAAGTGGGCTGACGTCATAGCCAGCACAGGACAATTTGCTGCAGTTCATCATCTGTCTGGAATTTCGTTCCTCCCAAGTGCTCTTTAAGGGGCCCAAACAAATGATAATCGCTGGGAGCTAATCACTTTCGATAAGAAGTGATTAGCTCCCAGCGATTATCATTTCGTTTCAGATTATCATAACCGATTCAGAAGCTGCTCACATGTCTTCTTGCGTACCCATTTCTGATCACATGTCAGCTATCGGGAAACCCATCTGGCACACATCATGAGGAACAGTAAGTGCTCATGGATAATTTTCTCAATACTATTGACACTGATGGACACTTTGTTTGCAATGTGTCTCACGGTTACTCGTCGGTTCTCTAGGATAACTTGCGATATTGACTGACGTTACTGCAGTTGGACGAACGTGTTCATGTGCTTCATTTGTCACCAGCTATCATCCTTTGCCAAATTGTTGACACCATTTGTGCACTCTTGCCCGCGGTAGCGTTTGTTCCCTATTCTGTGCACTTAATCTTCTCAAAATTTCAACAGGTTTAACCTTTTCCTTCACGAGAAATTTGATTACGCACCACTGTTCCATCATTGTGGACACATTACCTTCCGCCATGATCGATAAAACTGCTACGCATGCGCAAAATACGTCATGCTTGCTACCGAAATCTTGGGATAGATAATACTGTTCCCTCTTTGGGTTTTATCGTGCGACAGTTACTTTTCGAAATTATAGGCCCAAAAGTCTCGTTTAACCTTGAACGACCCTTGTAAGTTTATAAATTTACTAATTCATAATATACAGGGTTTATATGAAGTTTCGATCTGTTTTCATGAAACCGTAAATTTATTTACGGTTTCATGTAAATAAATAAATGTATGTCATGGTAAATAAATAAATTTACCATGAAAATGGTAAATTTATTTATTTTTTGTTGTTGCAGGTACTGAAAATATTAACTTTACTAGAAAGAATAGCCGTGGTTAGTGATCGAAGTAATTGGTTAGTGATATGGCGGCGTCCACAATTTTTGGAGTCTCAATTAATGGATGATGGAATTTTGGGCACTGTTGAGTTTTAGCAGACTGGGTCGGTTCTCCATTTTACAAACATTGTTTCTGATTGCCTAAACCAAGTCTTTCTATTCAGATGGACAGGTCATCACCAAGTTCTCACAGGCACCGAGTTGATATATGAGGACTTCGTCCAAATACTTTCTGGACGTTTTGCAGAATGTCTAGAGATATACATGGCTCGCCCGAACGTTCTTCGTCATAACATTTTCAATGTGTTGAAATTTGTTGACAAGAAGTCGAATATTCGTTCTTTTGGGATCAATTTTTGGAAATTTTTGCATAAACTCTTCACTGTGTTGTTCGTTTCTTTAACTTCTTAATCGAGCATTAACCATGACTGTTCTTTATTGCAAAGTTATATTTTACACCTGCAACAAAAAATGGAGATTTGAAGATAATCGGTCGAGACTTTATGGGACCTCTGTTTAGTTATATCAACAATAGGCTGACTACACGTACCATTTTGACGGGACACTACTGTGGAAGAAATGGCATGGAATATAGTTTAAAGAATACTTTCAACAAATTTAGCCCTTTATTTATCGGGAACTAAACTAATATAAAGAGAATATTTTCATTCCTGAATTCCCTGTGGTCAAAAGAGAAGTCGAAATTAAATATTGAAGCCATGAAAAGCAATGCTAATTATAAAGCAAAATTGGGACATAATTGAGAGTTTAATAATAGAGGAGAAGGTGGTATTATGGAACCCCAATTACATTTTAGTGAATTGTAAACAAGGTATCGTAACTACACCCACATTTTTTGTGCGAAAAGTACTAGTAACTAGTAAACTAAATGTTCCTAATTGGATTTTTCGCTAGTGTAATTATAAGTATGGTTTTTGAAGGCTTTTGTACAAAAAGTCCGAAAGTAGGCTTAGAGAAAATCGGGTGGTAATATGGAACCTTACTGTATATTTTCAAAAAAGTGCTTTAATGTAACCAAAAAAAAAAAAAAATAGGAAAGGACAAAAAATGTTAAATAATTACAAAATTATTTACTCCAATGTATTTTATCGCAAAAATGCTTTTATAATAGAAAAATATGACCTCCATCAACAATATATATTCCAGCAGCTCTTTTTCGATATTCTCAGGAAGAATTGGCTTTCTACCTAGTGTCTTTTTCACAAATTGCTATGGAGGAATGTCTGCTTGCAAATAGAAAGTTCGGAAGAGTTGAGTTCCATATTACTGTAAAAGCACCAATGGGGTCCATATTTCACGCATCGCCATCTCGAATTAACTTATGTCTGTCAAGACCAAATTTTAAAAAACGTGAACATCACACAGATTAATATGTACGCCTAAGTCAAAAAAACAAATTTGCTGATTAAATGCGGACAACCATTTAACCGAAGTAAAACGGGTTTTTCCCCTGCTATGGATGTCTGCCTAGTTCAGTTCAGCCACATTCCGCTACAGTTCGCCTTTATTATCAGTTCGAAATGGGGTGGTTCCATAATACCCGCAGTGTTCCATAATACCCGCAGTGTTCCATAATACCACCTTCTCCTCTAAAATTGAGAGGAACCAGAACTTAATATAAGTCTATCTGAAAAATATGTTTCATTTGAGTGAAAAAGTTTGATACCTATTTTAATAAAAAATCACCAATTTCGTTGTTAGATTTTTCAAAAATAAATCTTTTAGAGAAATTTACCTATTTTTTATGCCACCAAATCAATATCAATAATAATGGTTTACTTAAAATGTGTTAAATGTGTTAAAATGGTTTACTTAATGTTCGCTGCAGGGCCGTACCGAACAGTTTTTGGCACCCAGGGCAAACCTTATACCTGATTCAACGTTAATTCAAGAAATTCTACAGGGTTTTAAATCTACGGATTCATTCTGGACTCTCTGGTCCTAGTAGATGCTGACCACCTCTGATATAAACTCTAATACATATTCACATATAATTACTGTACTGTATTAACTTTCCAGATTGGTTGAAAATATCTCAGAAAGAAAATCTGTTAGAAATGATCCCACAAAATAATCAAATATTCGTTTTGAAATGCATGAGATTCGTCAAAGCAAGGTAACAGTACAAGGTGTGACAATTTAATTTCTGATATGTCCGCATAGTGTCGCTCGTCACATAATTTCGACGAACACAACGAAATGACATGCGCATTCGTGTTCGAACACTCATGTATGAACTAATACGTGTGTAGAACTAGTTGTTATTTAGCTATTGGGAAAGTAATAGTTATTTATGCCAAAGAGTACACGTGTACTCTTTGGCATAAAAATGGGTATCCGAAATTTAGAGTAACGTATTAATATTAAATTTTGTGTGAAAATTGTTATTGAATGCTCTATTGAAACGTTACAGTACTATACAGAAACAAAACATCAGAGCATGCCCCAAATTCACCGCGCCCTAAAAAGGCATGCATGTCGTGCTCACAGTTTAAGACCATGGTAGTGTGTTTCCTCGATCACAAGAGAATAGTCCACCAAAGAATTTATCGAATAGGGACACATAGTCAAGTAGTGCAGAAGTACTGCAGAGATTACGAAATTCTGTTGGAAGAAAAAGACCCGAACATTGTCAGGATGAATGATCCACTTGCTTTGACAAGTGGATCATTCATCCTGACAATGCGCCAAGTCACAGTGCACTCACTGTGAGATTTTCTGGCCAAAAAAGCGACTACCCAATTAGACCCGACTTAGCTCCTTGTGTTTGCTGTCTATTTCCAAAATCTGCGCTGAAAGGACGAAGACTTTCTAATATAACTGATATCCAACAGAATGTAAGACAGCTGCTCAACAAGCCTGCTTCCAAAAATGGGAACGCCGTTTAAGTCAGTGTGTAGATAGATGCACAAAGAGAGTACTTTGAAGGTGACAGTAACCACTAGTGTACAGTTCCGCATGTATATTTTTTAAAGGTGCATTCCGGGAATTAAATTGTCACATCATGTGCATTTGTTTTAGAACTTTTCCACCCTGTAGGCACTAAGAAGGCCCCTTTTTAGCAAGTGTATTATGGGTTCAATCAGGCCCTAAATGGGGCAGTCCGTTGGCGAGGACAGGTGTCGACATATCATGAAAAATTCTTGGGAAAAACCCCAAGAATTTTTCATGGGCGATTTCCACAGCGATAGGCTATTGTAAAAATAGACATATTTTTTTTTATCAATTAATGCTTACTAGTTAATTGTTCGTATGTTGCAATTCGATCCTTCCAAATCTTCTTTTAATTCTTTTAATAAAACTAAAACTATCCTTAAGAACAAATGAGAAATATCATAAATATGTTTTATAATTGTTGAGGGACATTTTTCCTTTACTTATTTTTTCTGTGAGATAAAAAAATGGGTATAAAAACACAATGATTCTTTTCTTGGAAGACAGATATCAGATTTCCTTTCATATTAGTTCAGCCATGCGAATACTTTCTCTTCTTACAATTTCTAAGTTTGTATTCATTCCGTTTCACGCTGTTTGTTAACACGGACAGAACCTATGAAAACAATAATGCTTTACAAAATGAAACTTATTTAGAAGTTAATTTTAATTAGTAATTAAAAAATATTTTAGATAAAAATATATTTAAGGAATTTATATTTTTGAAATTAAAATTAAATAAAATTTATTATAAAATA
>NW_019388959.1:29101-52775 GCF_000671375.1 Centruroides sculpturatus
TATAAAATATAATATTTATAATTATTTTTTGAATTTAAAACTTATTTTTAAAAATCTGTTTAAAATTTAAAATTTATATAAAAATAAAACATATAAATTGTTATTTATATTATATTTTTAACATTAAAATTAGTAATTTATAATCATGCAAGAGACTTTAATTAATGTTTCACTCAGTTAAAATTTAACCCAAGATAATTTATAGTTACCACTAATACAAAAATTTAATAATTTAAAAAAAGAATTACATCAAAAAAATATTTAAATAATTTATTTAACAATTGTTTTCCACGTGAATACGCGATGACTTGGGAAAATTAATTTGTGAATGATCCAGCTACCGAAATACTCAAGAATTCATAATAAAACAATATAGAAAATACAACTTATGCCTGTCCGATTTGATTAAATTTTGTACGTACAAAACTGACATTTAAGAAATATAATTAACGCTGGATCTTTACAAATGTCTGAGATTTAACATACATTATTTATTTATTTATTTATTTTACGTAAAAGACGAGAGAAAGTAACTTTTGTTTGCCATTTTTAAACGAGAGGAGGCGCTGCTATCTAATTCTCTTACGGGACAACATGATTCCCCGTGCCATAGGTTGGGTGTGTGTTGTTACCGGAGTTGTTGATCATGTCTAACTTTGGAAACTAGTAAAATGCGCCGATGGAAAAGTAAAAAATCGACAACGGATGATCAGCTTGTTCGAGAAAGTTCCGAATCAGATGGTAGCGATCAATTCAATGCTAACAAGACGTCCCAAACATCAACTCTACACGTCAAGACAGTCTCAGCTGATCCCGTCCAGAATAGAAAGATCGCCAGGTGTAGCGCAAGCAGCGACATAACTTCTCGTGATGATTTACCAGATGGGTCTTGTTTTAGCCGAATTGTCCAAATTGGAAAGAACCAAGGCAAAAAAACTTTCAGCGCAAGCGAATCATCCGTCAGAAAATGTTCGGTAAGTTCTAAACAAATTCCACTTTAAAAAAAAAATTTCTCCCCTTGACAGATTTGCATAAAATAATCGCTTCGGTTAATCGCGTTTAAAATTTAATCGTGTTTAAAACGAATCGATTTCATTTAATTGTCATTCAAATTAATCCGTTTCACTTAAACGCATTAAGAATGAATCGATTTCTTATTTAATTGTAATCAAAACTCAGCTGTTCGTCTTAAAATGAATCATTTTCATTTAATTGTGATTAAAAAAAACCAGTTTAAAATCTGTTTCGATTATTTGAAGAAAAATAGTGATTTTTACATTTATTTTATTCATATTTTTATTTATAAATCGTGCTATGTAATCTATACAGAATATCGTCCTAATTTAATTAAATTGAGGAATTGTTCCAATTAAAATTATTTCCTGGAAAATATATATATGTACACATGATTTTTTAAAGGCACACTTAAAGTTGAGGAACTCAAAATATATTATTGAAAATAATTTTAAGCATTTACAAAACCCGAATTCTTGGCGTATTCTTTCATTGATCGATATTATTTATGTAATATTCGGAATTTTTACGATGAATGGACGTATATTCTAGAATTTTATTTTTTTAAGGTCATTAAACAATCAGGAATTTTAAAATAAAAATTTCTTGACTTGACCGTTTATTCACGAGACAGGCCAAGGAAAGCAGTTGACTGAACTGGTGTGGCCCATCTGGTCTCGCAGTCAGGTAAAGGTGACTGACCCATTAGCGTCCATTTATTCTTTTAAACTTTTATCATGATATCACTATAATAGCATAAGATAATAAAGGCTATTTCGGTATACTCAGTTTATTATAACAAGATATGTGCAGCATTTTTGTTACGTTAAAATTCGTCCTTCAAAAGTACGTAGCCTACTGTTAACAGTCGAAGACCTGTTTCCTCTTGTAGGCCAAATGGTCATGACATCTTTCACGCGCGCAAATTGCGTGATTCACGTGATTCTAGTGATGCCATGTTCTACATTCCTGGTATACGTATCTACACATATTCACGTTATAACACCTACATTTTGTCTCGTATAAAATTGGAATTTAATTGTTTTTTTGGTTAGTATTTTTCGAAACTTTCGTCTCTTCCAAGTTTTAAAGGGGGATTCCACTTTCTTGTTATCAAAGTTTAGGATAATTTTACAGCAAGGAGGTCGTCCCATCTTACACTAATAGTTTCAAAGTGTGTAAACTCAGATAAACATTATCACGAGCTTGTTTTTCCTCCTTTAACAAGTTCATAAAACTTAACGGTGTATGAGGGTGTACAGAATCTTTTATTATTTTTTTAACCATAAAACAAAGATGGCTGATGTTAAATTAGGTGCTTTTTTCATTAGTAGAAAGTTAACAATAGATATAACTCGAATGTATCTATCATTTTTTCTTTTTAAGTGTTTCTTTACTCAGGTACCCTTGTTCCAGTTCACCCACACTTAACTGCAGTCATCCTTCTTGGGAATTACAACCCTCCCTTCGTCGAATACAGAAATCTAACTTCGTGACCAGACTTTTGTTACCATCCTATAACGAGACACAGGCGTTCCACATCATTGCCATGTCCGTCTGATCTTTTGTCCTGAGGTATTTGATCTCATTGTCAGATGGAATAGCAACAGGTACCATAGAAATTGAGAATTACTTGTGCTAATATTTACTGAATCAGCGAAATTACCTTACACGTATCATATTTAATATGATTTTCTTCGAATATTTTACAATGGAATCTAATTTTCTAAGAATTTATCTTTGCGTATCGGATTCTAAACGCAAATATAATTAGATGCTCGCCCCTCCGACATTATTCTTAATTAAAATAAATGATTAATTATGCATGAAAAATATGTTCTGCATACATTTTAGTGATATTCATGAATATATTATGCTACAGTCTTGTATATAAAAAGTAAAATGAGTTAATACAGAATGACTACTTGTATAACCTGTGATATGTATGATTAAATATGTTATACACGAATGATTTACTTAACTAAATACTGTAATTTACGTAGATACACCTTGTATATTGGTATTTATAGTAATATCTGGTATAGTATGCAAGCTATGCTTTAGATATGTATTAAGAATGATATATCTAGTGTTTGTTGCAAAGATATCTGTTATGCAAAATATGCTTAGTTCTTATCTGTTAACGATAGTTAAGCTTACATAACTTACATTTTTGCATGTTATAATATATATTTTGTATTCAACAATGCAAGGCTAAGATATATGAACGTTGCATACTTTGCATACAGAATTCTTTACTTTGACACGTTTAAAACTTCGTAAAGTTTACTTTAAATTAAATTGCTTAAGTTTCGGAAGTAACTTTAGTTAACTGAAACACTTCCCATCAATAAAATTATTCGGCATTTAACGATCTAAAAGCATAAAAGAAAGGCACCCAGTACAATCCTTCTTATGGTAATTATACTTTTCACTTATCCAATTTTCTGGTTAAATCGAATTTTAGACTTCTCCCTCCCCGTTTTTATCTAAGATGAACTGGTCCTGAATTTCCGCCAGGCCTCTCTTGATGGATTCCATTGTCCATCTTGCTTTAAATCAACTTGTCATTTGATGCAGTGATGACGTCACTGGCCGGAAATTAAGGCGTCACTTCCTACTTTGTCGAGTTTTTGAATCTATTTACGTCGAATGCACTTTAGACGTCAAGGGTTTTAATATCTTGCTTGGTATTTTCTAGAATTTTTGTTTGGTTTGACTTAGATTAGACCCCTTCCAAACCTCTTTCTGTTATCTCTAACTGAGAGTTCTCGCTCTTTCCAGGTAGAAAAAAGAAAAAAAAAATGTATACAGACTTGAAAAAATCTTTATTTATTCAACTTAGTTCAAGTTTTTTAAATTTTATTTTTAAATCGAATTTGATAAGGAAAATCGCATAAAAAATTAAGGTTTTTCTCTCCATAAAAATTTAAATCAATTGTGAAAGTTTTTATATTGAAATTTATGTACAAAATATTTTAATTTTTTAAAGAGTTTCCTGATTAATAAATTTCATATTAATCCTGAATATTCCTCAATCCTTAATTTATTGAATATTCGGATAAAAGAATTATTAAAAGTTCGTGTAGTGTGGACAGTGCTCTTTAAGATTTATAAATATTATGGTTTAAAAAGAAATTAAATTATAAATTTTTATTTAATGTCTAATCTTTCTTAAAAGTTTAATATTGAAAATACAAAATATATTTTGTTTAGCTCTTTCTAGAAGCCATTTTCTGTTAATTTGTATTAATTGTATAGGAAAGATGTTAAAACATTAAAGAGCATATTGGACATATAGGAAAGGTTTTTGCTCCTCAATCTTTGACATGTATAGGGGAGTTTTGCTCCTTAACTTGGATGTGTATAGGGAAGTTTTTCTTCTTAATCTTGGATATATTTCTAAGAAACGTTTCTCATATATATGTCCAAGAATAAAGTGCAAAGACTTATTATCTTATTTAAATCTTTGCTTCTTAAGCTATTAAAGGATTATAATTTGTACAAAGAATCATATTTAATATAATTATATATTTTTATTTTTATGGATATTTTAATAGCCCCGTATTGTGTATGTTTTCAGGAGATTGTTTCGTAAATTTTTTAAATTAGACTATAAATCTGAAAAGGAGACATTTAAAAGTCTTGTTATAAATACTAAAGTTAATATTTTTTATATTAATTTGTAAGGAGTAATTCTCTATAGAGATCTAATTAATTTATTCAATTATTTAACTATAAAAGAACAAATCCTTGCTCTTAAGGAACCTTTTATATACTAAAGTCTTAAATCAAAATATCTCTATTTTTATAACATTTCACATAAATTTTAAAAGCAGTTTTTATGTATTGATCTATAAGGAGTAATTCCTTCTGTATAAATAATAACTAGAATTTAATAATTTAAGTCAAAATATTTAAATTATTAAGAGTTTAAAGGGATAAATCCGTCCTCTTAAGCAGCCTTTTTACATATTAAAGCGATTCAAATGATTAAAAATAATGTAGTGTTTTGCATAAATCTTAAAGGATCTGTAAGGAGATATTCTACAGGAGTGAATAAACGAAATTTCTTTAAATATATTTTTAAGGAGCAATTCTCTATAGAGATTTATGTAATTTAAGTCAATATATTTATTTATTTTAACAATTTAAAGAAACTGTGGTGACCCAAAACTCGGTTAACCATTGTAGATGTCGAATTCAAATAATCATATTTTAAACAAGTTTCCTACAGTTTTATAGCTCTATTTTGTAACGTACATGCGGTCAACTCACTTTTGGACCACCCTGTGTAAAAAAAACCCGCAAATTAATCATAAAAAATCCTTTTTATTGCACAATTTAGCTAATTTATGATTCTTTGACGTATTTATTCAATTAAGTGATTAGAATTATGCCATTTTTCTAGAATTTAAACCTAGTTAATTAGAATATATCCTTCAAAGGTTCCTGTTTAAAACTTTATAAGTTAATTTTCACGCTGTGCTATTCGAGAAAAATTTCTCATTTTTTTTTCTTAAGAAGAAAATTGGCTTTCTTGCACAACTCGCTCTACAAAAGTATAAAAATAACCTTAGTCTCAGTTATCTCTGTAGGAGGTGGCAATTGTTATACTCTGTCTTGGATGGAGTAGAGTGATGTCAACCTGTTTATCCTGTTATCGAGATCATATTTCTCAGAAAATATTTAATTAAAAGATTACGAATAATTATTTGTTCTTAAGATACTTAATTAGATAAATACCCTATTAATGAACAATTGTCTATTATTTTTTCCCCCTCCTTTGTTTCACGAGTGAATCATCATCATACACGTGCCTGGAATTATTTTTAAAGACGTGCTTATTCGGGATTATTTTTAAGGATACTTTTTTAAAAATATTTAATAAATTTTGGTAAATTTAAAACTGTCTAAGAGCATATTTTTGCATCTAAAGTATCGAATTTTTGCTCGAATTTAATTTTATTTACGAGTTAATCACGTGTAATGCCGCCCAACTCTACGGCATTTAAAGTCAAGGATACATAAAGGACAACTTTATGCACTTAAATATCTATAGATTAAGTTGTTATGAGGTTGCGACAATTAATTTTCGGCAATTAATTGAATTTAATCGCAGTTAAATTGGCAAAAAAATCAATTTTCTATTATTAAAATCGAATTTTAAACACTCATCTACGTTTTTATATCATTAAATGGCGATTTTTTAAAAAGATTTCGAGTCGTTGAAAGGTTAAATCGTCGAGAGAAGGGCGAATTTATTTTATTATTTTTAGTAACTGTCACCCACTTGTCCAAAATTCCGTTTAATAATTGATTAAAATTTTATTTTTTAAGGCTTCTACCCCTATTAAATTTTCATAAAATTGATAGTTTTAACGTTGAATAGTTCATAATTTTTTTTAAAATAAAATATATATAAAGATAATAGCATGCTTGTCAAATATAGAATCAGACACTGTTTAAAAACGCCGACAGTGTCTAATAATACAACATAAGGAAAGAAGGGGAAAAAAATTAAGAAAAAAAATATATAGGACATACTGGAAAAAAAATTTTTTTTCAATGTTTAAAAGTGCAATAAACTAAGATTAAGAATAGCAGATTACAATTTATCAACTTCAATATTTTAATGCAATTTAACTTGGGGTTGTTCCTATAGTCAAGGTCATGAATTCTCTCATTTTTAAACAAGCTCTTCTGTGTTTGTTTCTTGTCTTTTGGCTTTCAACAGCACAAAAATCCTTTAAAAAATCGCTTATTAATGATACAGAAGCTATA
Source organism: Centruroides sculpturatus (assembly GCF_000671375.1). Classification (NCBI taxonomy): domain Eukaryota; kingdom Metazoa; phylum Arthropoda; class Arachnida; order Scorpiones; family Buthidae; genus Centruroides; species Centruroides sculpturatus. The sequence goes on from NW_019388959.1 coordinate 35,900, forward strand.
CAGATGCTTACAGAACATTTTCTATGATTAAATCACTGCAACAACCATGAAATACCCCCATTGAATGGACTCCCCTCATTAAAAACATGGTGGATTAATAGTGTAATTCTCATATTAGAATAATTATTTAATGAGTTATATTTATGTTAAACACAGAATTAAAGCCTTCTAACTAGTTATAAACAGGGGTTGTTTGTATCTAAAATTAATGTCATTACACCCAATCACTACCTTAAATTGTCCCTCTCCCTTAATCACTCCCTTGTATATAAATTTCTCTTTATATTGGTTCCTTTTATTTTTTATTTTTAAATTTTAGCTTCAGTTTATTCAAAAATATAAAATTTATCAAGTGATAAGTAGGAGGATTTTCAGGGTGATTGGTGTTATCCAAGTTATCTCTCTTGATTTAGAGGTTTATATGTCACTAATATTAAAAAAAAATCAATACAGTTTTTTTTTATTTGTCTGACTAATTTAGATAAGGAACCATGAACTTAGGAGTTATAAACTATATTTTTTTTCTTAATAATTAACTTCAAAATTGTTTGAACCACTTTCAGATTAAATTTAATTTTTTAGTGTAATTTATGGTTTTTATCATTGGTTTGCACAAATGTGGCTCACTAATAATTTTTTTTATTATTAATTATTATTATAATTTATTTTAAAAATATTTATTTATTAAATTAAAATAAATGAATGAGGTGTGAATTAAATTAAGAAATTTAATTAATTAACTTTAATCTAAAAATTGATTATAATTATGTAAATTTTTTTAATTTAATAAATTTATTATTATTATTATTACAGTATTATCTAAATTTGGGTAGAGATAATTACAAATTATTTTTAGAATGCTTAAAATAGAAAATTTAAAAAATTGGAAATTATTTAGCTTTAGACATTCCAAAAACTAATTGCTTTTATTTCTTGTTTTAAATTTTTCTGGTTTCAAGCATTCTTGAAATGTCAATTTTAAAATTTTCTGGGCTCCAGACATTCTAGAAATGTCAATTTAGAAATTTTCTGGGCTCCAGACATTCTAGAAATGTCAATTTTGAAATTTTCTGGGTTCCAGACATTCAAGAAATGTGAATTTTGAAATTTTCTGGGCTCCAGACATTCTACAAATGTCAATTTAGGAATTTTCTGGGCTGCAGACATTCTAGAAATGTCAATTTTGAAATTTTCTGGGCTTTACGTTTTGAATTTTTCTAAGTATTTAATGTTTTTAGACCAAGAAACATTTCAAAAAATGTATTTAAAATACTTTTTTTTAATTTTATAAAAGTAAATAAAAAATGAAAGCTTTAAAAACAATTTAATTTGATTTGAAATTAAATTATTTAATTTATTATAATTAAAGGATTTATAGATATTTCAAAATAAAGACCTCATAAGTGGATGTTAGTGTTTATTATATTTATATTCAAAACTAAAATAATTACTTAAAAATTTTTAAATTAAAAACGAAATTCTCAAAATTTAAGAAAATATTTTTATTGTATTAGAGTTAATTTAATTGTAGAAAACTTTAAATTAAATTATAATTAAAATTATAAAAATATAGATTATAATTGTAATTAAAACCAGAAAATTTTTAAACAGATTCCAATAATTTTGGTTAAACGTAATTAAAGTATAATTTTTTTTTATTATGAATTTCTTCATAATTCTGTATTTAATTGTAATTGAAAAAAGAAATTTTAATTAATGAAGAGTTGAATTTATTATTATTTTATGGGATGATGATGCTGGCGGTCCAAAAGTCAGTTAACCAAGATACCAAAAAAGGTTGGCCAACTCAGTAAACTGACTTATGGGCTTGCTCATGAGAAGTAAAAAAAATTTCCCCGAAAAAAAATGGCCTCTATTTAGAGGTAGCCGTTATCGGAGGTTCGAACCTTTAATTAATTAAATTATTTAACATTTTTTAAAACTTTAAAACGAGATTTTAATTTAATAAATAATTAATTAAAGATCCCGAATGCCATATACAGTTCATCCCAAAAGTTAATTAACCGAATCGAATGAATTTGTTTACATCTCGGTTAACCGACTTTTGGGCCGAAATTACACTTTTTTTTCTTAAATTTAAACTTAATTATTAAAAATCTGGTTAAGCCAATTTATTTTTTGTTGTCCTTCTTTCGAACGTGATCGATCACGTGATTAAGGCAGACAACAATCGAAATTCCTCACTTGTTAATCACAATTTATCGTAAACAGTTTAAAAATAAAAGCAATAATAATAATTATAATACACGAAGTGGCTTAATTAAAATTACCGATCACGTTTAATTAAAATTAAGTGTATCAATTTTAATTGACATGAGGGCTTATTAAAGCAATCCGCTTGTCTGACCAATCGACTGGGATGTAAACATTTCTGAGAACGTTTTAGATAGATTGTCCTATTGTTTAGCTATATTTATGGTCCTGTAGATGATGTTTCGATGGTTATGTACCATGTTCTTTAAGTGTTTATACGCGTACACACACGTTGGCATGTGTAGAAAGCTTCTTAGCACGAGCGAAACCTCTTTGGCAGTCGCATAATTAAACCATTTTAATTACACTAAGAGGGTGCAGTAATTACATTTAAGTACATAAATCGATGAAACTATTATAACTATGTCAACACGATAATAAATGCCAAGTGGGGGCATCATTTTTCCATAATAAGATCCGACGTTGTTACCCATCAATGACCTTTTTTTTTCTTTTGTTTTTTTAAATCCTTCGACGACGTCACGAATTTTGGAAACTTGCCACATCAGAGTCCAGACTAAGTAAGTTTTTCGATAGTTGGCTTGGTTCGTTTTTGGTGGTTTTCTCCAAAAATTGGGTTTTCCTCTGTGTAATTTAAATCATAACTTACAGAGGTTATAGTCACTTTATATTTTGAGGGATTTTTTCCTCCAAGTTGGAATTCCCTCCAAAATAGAGTTTTTCCCCTACATTCTGGGGGTTCTGGTGTCGTTTAAATCATGGAAGCAGTCTTAAGAAAATGCCGAAATTTGGCTTTCTCCGGTGGTAAAATTGGCTTTGGTCCTCTTTAAAAAACCTTAAGTTAACCTTCAGGCTATGCTAAAGGCATCATACCACTGGTTTGTCTGGGATCAGGGACTTGATTTGTATTCTCTGACTCCCTCCTGAGATAGAATTAGCTCGGATTTTTTTCCCCGACTCAATAATAATTGTGCCAACAATTCCCTGTTTAAATAAGATTTTTTACAATTAACCCTTTAATTGTTTTATTTCGTTAAACGTAACCGTTCTTAAGTAGTTAACTCATCTCTCACGAGATGGCACTAACACTTTCGAATCGATTTAAATTAATTTTCAGTTTTTCTAATTGGAATATTCTAAAACGTTTAAACTGCTGTGAATTGCAATAAAGATATTATATACGAATATAAAATTCTATTTTATATAAGAATATTTTCGATTCTTTACGAGTAAATCGAGATATAAACCGAAAACACCCACAATAAATTCGCAACGAAATCAATTTAAATCAACTCGGCGCTATATTGTAATTTGGCGGAATAAATCCCGAAAATTTCATTAATTAATTTGAAAAGTAGAACTAAAATCATCTTTCTTCTTACTTAAACTCCCAAAAAAGAAACAAGAAAACTCGCAACAGGTTCCAAAAACATTCAAGTAGTTGCTAAGTAGGATCACGTGGCCATTGGAGCAAGGGAAATCCCCGCAGTTAATAAAAAAATAATACTTTTTAATCACAAGTTTAAGCCGACAAAACGAATTTTATGTAACAAATAATATCATTTGACATCGTTGAGAGTGTGAGAAAATGTTAATAATCTCTCCTCCTCTCTTAAGTCTCGCGCAGTGATCGAGAGAAGAATTTTCTTTGTTTATTTGTGTGTCTCCTGTCCATTTGAATTGCTAATTTTATTTTATTTTTATTGATTTTTCTTAATTCTCAATTTATTGATAGTTTGATGAATTTATGTACGTATCTATTTACACCTTGTTCTTTTAATGTGTTAAAGAATATTTGTTAATGATTTTTATACATTTAAAGTGACTTTTTTCACGAATTCGATACAAATTTAGCTAATTAAGGAGTGAAAATGTTTTAATGTTCTTTGGAGCATTTTTAATATTGTTCTTATACATTTAGCATCCTAAAAAACGATTATTTAATACATTTAGCACGTGTTTTAGTGATCTTTTACATACTTAACACACAAAAAATGTTCTAATATGTAAAAGGAACACTAAAACACGTGCTATACATTTAAACACACTTAGCACTAAACTGTGTGTAAAAAATAACACATTTTTAGTGTGGTATGTGTGTAAAAAGAGCACTAAAACATGTGCTAAATGCACACTTAGCACATTTATACGATAAAAATTTATGGAAAAGTATTTTAAAATTTTCTTTTCGCACATTTAGCAATGTTTAAATGTTTTTACATTTTTTACACTAGGTATTAAAACACACTTTAGATAATTTGTACACATTTAAAACTATTTTAAAAACTTTGGATATTTCAACACCTTTGAGCAATGTGTAAAAGAGTTTGAATCATTTTTTGTGCACATTTTAAATGATTTCTGTACATTTAAAGCAATTTTAGACAATTTTTTGAATTATTTTTATGCAAATTTCACCATTTTTTTATAGTGTTAATTTTAATTATGTTATTGTTTTTCATAATTTATGTAAAGTAAAACCTGTGTAAACCGGAATTACACGGTACCGAAATTTTTCCGGCTTGGCAAGTTTCCGTTTTGAACAGGCTCCTTTTTAACAAAAAATCGCTCTGTTCCGAAGAACTTTATTCTCTTAGGCATGTTTCAGGTTCCGCTTTGGACAGGTTTAACTCTGATGCTTGTTAAATTCTATACTAAATTGTATACAGGCGAACCTTCAACAATGGCAACCTCCCACTATAACCATTTTTCGGGAATGCATACAAAATAACCCCCAAACGAGACCACTTTCAACAACGGCCATATTTTTTTTATGTTTTGTCGGTAGCCGTTATTCACAGGTCTGATCTATGTTAATATGCTTTGCCATTTGGTTTATCCAGTAATGTACTGTACATCGTTATTTGGCATATTTTTATGTATAAAAGGTTAATTATTATACTGTAATGAAGATTAAAATTATAATATTTTAGAAAAGAATTATTTCATATTTTTTTAATATTGTATAATAATTATTTTTTGATTTTATTAATATTTTTTAAAATTAATTTTAATTTCTAACAACAGATGGCGACATATTCTCTCCTACATATCTTTTGTTGCCAGTTTAAATTTTATTTATTTATTTATTTATTTATTTTTTTGAATTATAAAAGTTTTCTTTATACTGTATTTATAAAAAAAATTATATTTAAAATAATTGATAAATTTTCGCAAAAAATAAATTATAATTACTATTAATTTAATTGGATTACCGTTTGAAGTTCATAACTGCTGACTTATGGAGAGTTTTAATTCGCTTTATTTATTAAAATCAAAATTGAATAAAAATTTATATAATTAGCTTAATTAGAAAAATAACATGACGAAATTTTTTAAAACAATTTATTTAAATAATAAAAACAGTAATGATGTCATACCAAGTAAAAGAAATTAAGTCGTGTGACGTGTAATCAAATATTGTGACGTCTAACAATTAAAAATTTTTAAATTTGTGCTGCCATCTGTGGTAAAAAAAATCAAGTGTGCATTTTTCGAAGTTTTTTGAATAGTTTCTTTCTTTTAGCTTTAAATGTTTTATTATTTAAAATATTTGTCTTTGATTTAAAGATGAGTTGGGGTTGTATGTTCGGTTTTTGTGACATTGCATTGACCTTGACAGGCAACAGGTCTCTGTAATGCCCGACACGACAATCGAAAGCAAAAAAGTAGTAAAATACAGTCACGTGTTTGGAATAATAAACCAAAACCGAATTCACTTATTCAATTCGCAAGGTGATACCTAAGTAAGGTAAAAAGTGTTGACGCTCTGTTTAGGGAAAAAAGTAATTAATCTAGCTGACCTCTGACCCTTACGTGAAGTATCGGAAGTAGTCCTGCTAGAGTAATTAATCAACTACATAAATACCTTACTGTCAACGAGTGGCATTCAATAGGCCTTTCGGTGCCCTTCGAACGTTCGAGGTTAAGCGTGGGTCAAAGGTCAAATGATGAAATCCAGAGCTTGTTTCCAGTCACGTGATGTCTGGATGTGGCGCCACACCCCCCTCCCGCAGAATTTTTGTTTCGGAAGGGGCTAATACATATATGTGTGTATAAAGGAACAGACGAAAAAGGAACAAGAGTGTCAACCCCTCGCGTGCAATTTCTCCTCGCGCTTCTGAGGACAAATTACTAATTGTTATTTAACGTTATCTTTTCTTCGTCGCCATCTCTAGTGACACTTTACCAATCTGTCGAGTATATGCGACGATAGCCGCAAATCCCTTTAACGTTGTCATGACAACCGATCCTTAGTTATATAGGGATAGATGTTTTCTTGTGGTATTCCCAAGGGAAATAAGACGCAGAGTGCAGATTGCTTCAGATTCTTCTCCGCCCCGGAGGCGACAAAATACTGGACCTACCGAAAATTCTCACTGTAAACAACCAAGACTTAAAAATACAGTACGAGCTTAAGGATGAAATGAGTGTTTCGAATTTCTTTCCTATTTCTCCCCTTCATCTTGTTTTTTTTTTCCATTTTTTAAAGTAGTCGGTGATTGGATATGTTGTATTTTTGTAAGCTGACGCCAACACAGTAGGACGTCGTCTGTTTCTTCCCCCTTTCACATACTAGATTTGTGTTTTCGTCGACTGGATTTTGTCATGTCGATGCAATCAAATGCTACTAACTAGATTGAAACGTGCTGCCATCTATTAGTAATCATTATCAGCGATATATTGTATGTATTTTATTTTTAAAAACTATTTCCAAACTTAAGGTAATTGAAAATATTGTTTTTCTATAAAATACTCGTTTACCTTCTTAAAAAATAAATTAATTGTGTATAAAAAAGTTGAAGTTGATTGATTTGTTACTGTTTTTTGTAACAATTAAAAAACACAGTCGTCAGTTTCATGTAACAATTAAAAAAAACAGTTGTCAGTTACAAAGTGTAAGAGATTTAATTGTCAATTTCCAAAAAAAAATGCAGTTGTCAGTTACAAAGTGTAATAGATTTAATTGTAAATATCTAAAAAAATGCAATTGTCAGTTACAAAATGTAAGAAATTTAATTGTTAATTTCTAAAAAAAAATGCAATCATCAGTTACAAAGTGTAAGAGATTTAGTTGTCAGTTACAAAAGAGGAAACAGATTCTCGAATTATTATTTTAAGCATGAGAATAAAATAAAAAGAAATAATCAATTTTTCAGAAAATCGAATAAAATTTAACTGAAATATATTAAAAAACGTTTCAGCTTCGAAAATAAACAAAAAAAAATTCAGTTTTTTTTCCAAAGGAAAAATACGAAATGTATTTCAAAATCTCAAACTTTTTTCTTTTCCAAAACAATTTTCTAGCCGGAAATCCTCTGTTCTGTTTTTATTTACCTTCCTTTTTTTATGCATCGAAGTGTATATCTAATTTCAAATTTTTGCATTAAAAATATAAATTTATCAGATTTAAATATTTTAAAATAAAATTTTATAAGTTATTCTGAATCTCTTTTTTTCTACGATTATTTAAATTTTTATAAGATTTAATTTTTTTTTCATGGGGAGGTAGGGAATTCTTTACATAAGCTATATTGTTATAAGATTCCTTAAAGTATAAATAATAAAATAAATTAAATAATATTTTTTTAAAATGTATATTTAGATACGAGAAAGACATCAGCATCTTGATCTTTAGTAAAAGTGACAGATTAAAGAGAGGAGGAGAAATTTGATCAGGACTCGTACGCGAAGCACCCTCAAAGCTATTTTTATCTGATAATGTATAAGGCTTTTAAATATTTCTAGGGACCACCCAGATATTCTTAGAAAATCGTTTCGTACAATTTATATTAACATTTATCATTCCTTTTTTAATACTTTAATTTAACTCCTCGTCTATTAAATTAATTAAATATTATTCAAAATATTAATTTTATAGCCATTTAATTTAATTATTCATCACAATAATAGGCAAAGAANCACTCCCAACAACGGCTATTTATTTACGTCCTCGTCAGTGTCCGTCTTAAAGAGGTTTGACTGTATATACTTTTTTTACTGAATTTTTATTACTTTTTAAGGAGGCATTTACGAAAGAATGACTTAAATTATCTTATTATTTTCTCAATATTGAACTTTGATTTTTTTTCCTAATGGAATTTAATATGAACTTTGAACTTTACCCCTTTTTAAAAACTCACATACGATTTATCTCGTGTTCAAATTTAGCAAATCCTAATCAATTTTATTATCTGGATATTATAAATAGGAGCAAGACAAGAGATTAACACTACTTTGATTCACGAAATATATATTTTTTTTATTATTTACTTAAGTCAGAAATGAAAGGTCGAAACGATACGTTTCTATCGTTCACGTATAGTCTCGTCCAATAGGATGACTTCATTCGAATCGCGCCACAGAGCATGTTACACTTAACTTGTCTACGTCACCTGACTTATAAGTGATATTTAACACCAGCTTTGTTATTATTTTCTGTCACCGATGAAGTATACAGTACTTGTCAAACCAATAAAGATAAGTTCACCCATTAACTTATCAGGTAAAATTTTCATTTTTTTAATTTAATTATTCATCAAATTTAGAGGCAAAGAATTATGTTATACATTCTGAATAACAATTTTGAAAGCTATAAACGTATCTAATGTGGTTTGTTTCTTTGTAGATCGATATTTTTCTTTCCTTTTTTATCCCCTTTCTTTGCTTAATAGTCAACTTTAATTTTGAAGCAGGAAAGAATTAATTGTATTTTTTTTATTTTTCCTAATTTAGTATGTTGGAAGTTTCTCGGTAGCTGGAAGTGACCACACGTCACGAGCCGAATTTGTGAGAGCTCAACTGGAAAAGATGAGGGTAAGTATACATATTACCCCATGGGGTTTTATAACTCCCCATAAAAAACAAAATTGCATTTAGCCTGAAGTTGTTTATCTATCATTTGCTACCTTGAGTAATTTCATCTGTAAATAGCTTTGTATTCCATAAAAAATACATTATAGAAAGTTTTTACAAATTTTTTTGAACATTAAACACTCTCTCTTTTGAAAGGTAGCAGACGTACATAACTTTGATGACAGGCGGTGAAGCAAACACAACGGGGGTCATAATGAAGTGTTTTTAAATTCTGTATAAGAAAAATGCTACCAAATACTTTAAAATGGTTTCTATTCAAATTTTTATTCTACCGGAAAATAAAATTTATTTTTTATTATTAAATTTATTAATTTTTTTAGATAAAATAAAAAAAAGTAAATTTTACTGAATATTTCCCCCATCCTTCCATCTACTACTCCTCCTCCTCCATTTTTTCCATTATTAAATATATGTATATATATTAAAAAATTTTTTTACTTTTATTATATTAAATTATTAACTATTATTAAAATGCATTTTATTGTATAATAAGTTTTTAAAACAATTAAATTTTTAATCATGTTTGTTTGCATGCACTATCTGCCTTAGGACATGATATAATTGAATTTTTAAACTGAATTTATGAAGTAAAAAATAAAAATAAAACTATTATAATTTCAATATTGATCCTCTAGCGTGTTACATTATCCCTCTGGTATAGTAGACATAATTAAGATAAAAAAAAAAAATAATAATAATTTTTATTCTCAACATAAGACCATTATGTTTATTAATTTCTGTGATACAATGGAAATAAAAGTCGTGGTATCTGGGGAAAGAAGATTAAAAAGCTTGGTTCCTGGTTTAGAATTAATTAATTTAAAAAGGATTGAATAAATAGGTGAATGGACAAAGAGATGGAAGGTAGAATATAGTCATTATTTTCATTCATTAATATGAGTGAAATAGTTTTTTTACAAATTAAAAAGTTAGGAAGAGAAAAAAGTAAAATTGGAAATAGGTCAGAATCTTTCAGGCAAACAGAACAAGACAGATCAAAGGATAGATAAACAATCAAGCAAATAAGTTAGAACAAAAAAAATAGGGATCCTACATAAACAATCAATCAAGCATGACAGTTAGGGAAAGGTACATAGATAAATATAATTATAATGATAATTTATATCTGCTCATAAATGATAGACAAACAAAATTTTTATTCAATTTTTAATTTACATAATTTTTAGATAGTAAAAAATAATAAAATATATATATTATTGTTTGTTGGGATTAAGATTTATATCCATATTTTAATTTGTGTTTGAGTTATATAAATGTTAGTATGGCTATGAAATATGTCCAGTGTTTAAGAAGATACAGCACAGGCCCTATCTAGTTGTATCAAAGATGATGCATAACATGATCATTCAATGTCCATCCCGGTTGGTTATTTATGGTCCTTCACCTAAAGGACCACCTGCTGAACATTAAAAGTGGCACATGGAATGTTTCTTTTCCTGTATTTCTTGCACTTCAAATCAATTAGTGACAACAATTATATAGTTTTCATATATAAATGATAGTTTAAAGGTAACATTTTAATTTTCTTTTCTGTTTATTATTTAAAATTTATGGAAATTTTATTTTAAATAGTTCATTTGAGTAATGGCATATTTTGAAATGAGAAATTTTGTAGATAAATGTAACAGACAACACAAAATTTATTTAATTTCATTAAGTAGAAGAGGAGGAGGATCCGCTGTCAACGAAGTAAAGGATGTTTGTGTCTGTCTGACTATCTATAGATGTATGTTTATGTATTTATATCATTTATATACGCTGTGTACGTACTGTACGCCCCTATGTATATATATGAACAGATTTTTGTGTTTATATACATTAACGTTTGCAAGTTTTTATATAGTATGTAAGTTTTCATTATATTTTTCAGTTAATTTCCGCAAGATTTATATATACTGTGTAATATAATCTCTAGTTATGAATCCACTATAAAAATCTATATAAGTCAATACCGAGAATAAATACTACCTTTTAGACATTGAAAATCTTTAATTAAAGCAAAGAAACCGAGATTATTTTAATCATTAATTGTATTTCCAGGTTAATTTTTTTCTTTTTTTAAAGGAATTACTGGATTTCGATGCAATTACTTTTTCCGATTGTTGAATTAGGTAAAACTGTTCTAATGAGAAAACAGGGGGAAAAAGAGCGAGAGAAGTATATAAATAGTCGTGAATTTTTAAATAATTGGAATTGTCTGTATAGATTTTTTCCTTTAGGTTAGCAATTAATTTACTTTTGTTCTTCAAAACCTGTTGCTTATACCCTTATAAATATATATAGAGAATGAATATAATGGTCCTTTCCCCCTCCACATATAAATGAGCGAGAGGAGACCAGCGGTCTTATCCCTCTCCATATACATTAATATAAAGAGTGAAGGAATAGAGGGGGGATGGAGAGACATTAAAAAGGCCTCGCTAGCTCAGATAACGAGAATTAGCCAGGCCCCGACGAGGAAAGATCCTAAAATTTAATCTTCCATTCCTTCACTTCTAATTTTAACCTGTGTAAACCGGATTAGCACGGTACCGAATATTTTCCGGTTTGAACAGGTTTTACTGTATATATATATATTGTTGATTTTATTCACAGAGGAGGGATTTTACGTTTGTACTATAATTAGCTCACTGCTTTTATGCCTTTTTTTCAGGCCCCACGTTTGTTTGGTCAGGCTTTCTCTCGGGCCCTAATTTAATATTTTAACAAAAACATTTAAAGAAAATAAGTTTATTTATATTTCTAAAGATTAAAATATTAATAAATAAATACAATCGGAAGGTGTTGGATCCATTTCGATGAGAAGTTTGATCGTATTTTAGCGAATTTTCAAGATATATTTATGAATATTTTAATGACATGCCTGCAATTTTCTGATAATTTTATAGACTTTTAGGCTAATCCTCAAGGTATTAAGTAATAAAAAATATTGTATAATATCTCGAGGATTTTTTCCAGATATTTTAGCGAATTCTCCATCATATTTTAAATATTTTTACAAGAAGTTTTGGTCACTGTTTTATAAAATATGTATTTTAAGGTATTTAATTATTAAAGTATTATATAAAAACATCCCTTACATAATTTACAAAATTTTGAAATTTTAAATAAAAGTAATGTTTTGCAACCTTTTAGAAGAACTTTCTCAATTTTTAGTCAATTTTAAATTCCTAACTGATTTATTAAATTATCTAAAAACTTTTATTTTATTTTATATTAAAGTATGCTTTCTTATGTACTTTTTATACAGAACCTATTCAAAATACCTTTCTATTAAGTATCTTTTATCAAAGAATCTTTGATTAGTGTACCCGTTAAGTACCTTTCATTAAAGTATCTTCTGTTAATTATCTAGTATTGAAGTACCTTATGTAGCATTAAGTATCTATCGTTAAAGTACGTTTTATTAATAAGCAGTACTTTAATAATAGGTAGTTATTAAATGCCTTTCATTAAAGCCCCTTTTTATAAAGAACCTATTATGCATCTTTTATTGAATACTTTACTAAAGAATCTTTCAATAATACCTGTTAAGTACCTGTTTTTTGTTCCTTTCTTTTTGTTAATTATCTTATATTGAAGTATCTTTCACGAAAGCCTCTTTTATAAAGAACCTATCAAAGTACTGTATCTTTCATTCTGTAATTACCTTTTGTAGAGAGCGTAGTATTAAGGTTTCTTGTGTTAAATATTTTTCACAGCTGCGGTTCTCAATTTTTTTTCCAGTCGCCTATCACTCGAGCCTTCTGTGTAATAGACTGGCCAACCACCTTACTCTTCTTTGTATAGTCTCGCCTACCATCCCAACCTTCTATGTATAGATTCGCGTACTCCTGAGCCTTCTATGTATAGACTCACCTACCACCTGACCCTTCTATGATTAGACTTGCCTACCACCTGAATATCCTGTGTATAGACTCGCGTACCACCAGTTGAGAACTGATGCTTTATAGAGTACGTTTCACATATTTTAATACAATTTTTCCAACCCAAAAGTGTTTAAACTTCAGAAAAATTTTACAATTTTAATTTTTAAAATTAGAAAACTTTTACACAATTCCTTCATGTAAAAATTAGAATATTTTTCAAAACAATTTTTTATTTTTGAAAAGAGAGAGGGGGAGAGGGAGAATATATTATTATTATTTTTTTAATCCTTTTATTTAGAAAAAAATTTGATTTAAATGACAAAAAAGCCAGCCTTTTTTTAGAATTAATAAAATATTTTTGGGTACATCTCACGTTCATTCATGCATTAAACAGTTTGATAGACTATTACCGAAGTGAATGACAATTTTTCCTTTATATATATATAAAATTTTCAATAGAGGATCCCTTGAGTGATCTAACTAACCGATAAAATCTATTTGATATTTCAGAATCAATCAAAAAGATAAGAGGATGAACGAAGAACGAAAAAAAAAAAACTAAATACAGAAGTTATTTCTCAGATTTCAATTTCAGATGAGATCGATCAATGGAGAGAATACATTAAAAAAAATAATAATGATAAGTCAGAAATTATGATATAGATGAAATTTATCAGTAACAAATATGAAATTGTCCACAGAGATTGATTATAAGAATTTCCTTATTTCAGGAATTGACATTGAAGAGTAATTACAGTGAAACCTGTGTAAAGCGGACTCGTGCTGTACCGAATATTTTTTTCCGTTTTGAGCAGGTTTCTTTTTAATGTAGAAAGTCGCTCCATTCCGATGAATTTTTTTCTTGTTTTATCCAGGTTCCGTTTTGGACAGATTTTACTGTGTTTTTTCTGGTTTAGCAGTTTCCGTTCCGTTTTGAACAGGTTTTTTTTTAATGTAGAAAGTCCTTCCGTTTCGAATAATTTTTTTTCAGTTTGGGCAGGTTTCCGCTTTATTTAGGTTATGTTTTGGACAGGTTTTACTGTATATATTTTTGTTCTTATTATCATTTTTAAATACTTTTTCTTATTAGACGTGCATTGATTTTGTTTATTTACAATTTCTTCAGAAATTTTGTCCTGTTAATTATGTAAGATTTAGCTTTGTTATACAGAAAAATTTTCAGTTTTAACTATAGTAGATTGGAATTTTATTCTGTATTACACTTTCAAACTGTAGGGTGATGGTAATTAAAAAGTATGTGTTCAGAGCTCTCTGTAGAAAGAACTATTGGGGCAATATCTAGCAAATGTGGTGTACATATTTCCTTGAGTATGCAGTTTCGATTTCCGGGAGGAAATTTTTTACTTCAAAATTTAGCCGCTAGGGCGAAATTTGGCGCTGCAACCCATTAATGTGCATATTATGTAGGTTTTTCAAGTATAAACGGAGTCACAAAAGGTTTCTCACATTATTTCGAAAGGTGAACAGCTATGATGCGTATAATAACTTTGCTTAACTCTCTACATTCGTACGAAAACGTACATATTGAGACAGTGACGCCAAATTTCTTTCTAGCGGCTGAATTTTGAAGTAAACTTTTTTCCGAAAATCGAAACTGTATACTCAGAACAGCATGTATACCAAATTTGGTTGAAATTGGCCGATAATTCTTTTTACAAAGAGCTCTGAATTCCTACTCTCTAGTTATAAACATACTGTATTTAGGATTTTCAAAAATTTATTTAGGAAATTTCGCAATTTTATTCAGGAAATTTCTAAAATATTTTGGCTCTAAAATTATTTCTTATTCTTCTGAAGATATACACAATAAATTACGAAAATATCTTCCTATTTCTAGAATATTTTTCAATTTTATATATATACTGTATATATATATTAAGGTATATTCAAAGTTTTGAGAGTATTTTTATTATTCAGGATATAAATTCATCCTGAATAAACTAAAATATATTATTTTTATAGTCCTGAATAGTGAAATATTATTGAAATATAATAATTTATNTTTATAGTCCTGAATAGTGAAATATTATTGAAATATAATAATTTATTTGATATTTTACTGTTATTCTTCGACTACATTTGAAATTTATGGAGTTACTTCTCAGATATTTTGCTATTTTATTTAGAATATATTCGTAAATTTTCAAAATATTTTTCTTCTACAATGATATATTGCTATTTTCCTTGAGTTATATTCAAAATTTTGCATATATTTTCTTATTTTACTCAGTTTATTCTGGATATATTCGGAGTTCTGTCGCGACGTTGTTTACTATTTTCTTCAGGATATCTTAGGAAATTTTAATGTATCTTGCTTATCATTTCCTTCCAAAAAATTTAAGTTTCTTTTTAGAATCTTTTTCTTACGATTTTAATAATTTTTATCAAAGTAATTTATTTAATTGCTGTATCTTTTCTTCCTTTATCATTAGTCAATAAACAAATAAACAACAGAAAAGTACCAGAAGAAAAATAAAAGTACTGTATGTAGTTGTAATATATTATTACAAAGATAAAATTTACAAGAATTTATCTAAATGTTCGTTTTTATTCTTTTCTTCCTTTGTACAAAGTTATATTGTGATTTTCTTTTCACTTTTTTTTTTTTAAAGGATAATTTTTAATTTATTCAGGATTCAATAGAAATTTTTATGATATTTTCTCACTTTTTAAATATATTTTAATTATTATATTCGAATTATTTGTTATTTTCTATATATTTTTTCAATATTGTTATATTTTTACTTTCCCTGCTATTATATATAACAGAGGAAAAGTAAAAAATTACCTTTCCTCCCAAGATTTTTACATTTTTCGATTCAGGAAAGCTTGAAACGTCAAGAAATGCAAAAATGGGGGGTTTCTGTATGTATGCATGTTAGTGTATGGTGGGCAGTTTTGTTCACCTCTTTGAAGCTTAATAACTCCTGTGTCTTTTGTCAAAAATTTCTGAAATTTTACAGGAAAGTTTGTATATTAAAGGGATTGATTCTATTAAATTTTGGTGGTTAAAAGTCGAGGGGTTCGGGAGATAGAGGGGTTCGAACTTAATTATTTTACTCGTTATTAGCGTTCACATTTTTTTGTTTTTTTTTTAAATAAAATCCATCCCTACCCTCAAAATTAAGCTTTTCGCCAATTTATATTAATTAATAACATAAAAAAATATTTTTAAATAAAATATCATAACAGATGGCGCTACACGCAATTTTACATGTTTTTGCCAGGAAAGTTAAGCAACTTGTTGTTAGATTCTTATTTTTAAAAAATATTTTAAGGATTAAAATAAGATAATTCATAAATCTAACGACGTATTTCGATTTGATATCCTGACAGATAATTCTGAATATGAAATTATTAATTTAGGATATATCTCCGACATATTAAGAGGTCTGTATAAAAAAAATCTATTCGGAACATCCTGAAAATTGCCAAAATATATCCTGAAGATATCATTAACGTATCCTGATATAGTTATGTTATTCAAGGTATCTTGAATATATCTTGAAAATATTTTATGATATACAGTGTATTGCTCTAATACTCTGAAAAATTGAATAAATATACTTAATACATCCGAATGAATTTAGGATATCATTAAGGTATATTTTGGTATCTTTTAAGGATATCAGAATCAAGATATCCTGAAAAAATATAGAAATATCTTCAGCATATGTCCTGAAGATATCTTAAATGTATCAGAATATGTTAAGGACGTTCGGACCACAATTTAATATTTTTCAGGATACCAGCATTCTGCATTAAGGATAACTTCATTGCCTTTTTCGGTTATCTTCATATATAATTTTTTTGTGATTTTTTTCTAGAATTTCTTTATGATCTTTTAGCGAATT
>NW_019388960.1:0-5631 GCF_000671375.1 Centruroides sculpturatus
AAATTTTTAAATCTAAATAATAATAATAAAGTAAAAGATATTATCGATAAAATAATAAAGTTTCTATTAATAAATTTAATTTTAACTCTTCTGAAATTGGCAGTAAATCGAGTGTCGTTATACTGAAGAACTTCTAACAAGAATTACTTATACTAAGATTTGTTTAGAAAGTATTCATTGGGGCTTTACAAGGTGGTGCTATATCGAGGTTTTAATGTTTTTAAATTGTATTTTACTTCATGATTGAGTTTAAATTTAAAATAATTTTGTGGGTTTTTTTTAATAGTAATTATTTTAAAAGAAATCTTGAATCAAATTCAAGTGGTAAATTATTAACGCAGAATTATTTTACTAATGTCTTTTAGAAAGAATTTTACTTAAAAATTTGTCGAAATTCTCGAAAAAAACATTTAATTCTGTATGAGTTGAGTATTTTGTTTTCGCTCATTTAATTCATTTTTCTTTTTCCATTTCAAGTGAAAAAAAAAGTCATTTTGTCTTCAAGTAAAATGTTTATTTTTTATGTATATTATATATTTTAATTCACTCTGAGATCGTATAATGAGTTAGAATAAGTTAAATTTAGCTAAAGAAAAAGAATAAAATAAAATTTTCTATGAATAAAATACGTCTTTTTATCATTTCATATATTAAATTGAAATAATTAAAAGTTAAAAACAAGAATTTTTTTTTAATTTTAAAATTTGAATTTATTACTTATAATAATTACGATAAAATATGTAATTTTTATAATATTTTTTATAATAAAAGTATTAGCCACAAATCTTTAAAAAAAATAAATTCTTATCAATTATTTTTTAAATATCTTTCTATAAAAGTAATTTAGATAATATAATATAATATACAATTATAGGAAACCTTTCTAAAACGGAAAAAGAAGACAAATCTCAAAAATGGAACAAGTTACTATGTAAAATCCTCTATCATTTGCAGGAAATCTGTCTAGCACAGAATCAGAAGACACTTTGAGAATCAAATGCATAATATAACCTACATAAAACGGAATTTTTCAGATTAGTAACAACTGAATTCATGATTATACTGTACCGTCACTTATGGGCTTGCAATTTTAAAAACTTGTAGACTTATAAATTCTTACTAGGATTTGTTTGTTCGTCCTCAATCTCGAGAATGAAGTTACATGAAATTCGAGATTAAATATGAGCAGGAGGTCCGATTAACTATATACTAACTCCCAGTTTGGACTTGAAGTCACGTTATTTCAATTCAAACATTTTCACCTAAACGTAGTTAGCTAGATAACCGGCATGACTCCGTTGTTAACAGGAAAAGTATGATGTACAGGGGCAAGACACTACTAAAATTGAGAGCATTGTTACAAAAAATTGCAGCCTGGTATTTTGACGATGTCACATTGTCTAAAAAGTACAAGTAGCTATAACAGCACAGTTTCTTGAACACTAGAAGAGTTGATAAAAACATAAACCTGTATAAAAGGGGAAATTCTGACCGTTTTAGATAAGTTTTACTGTATATACATGTACAGTCGACCTCCCTATAACACTGTTGATTTTTCCATTTTATATGAATTCCATGTTGTACGAGTCACTTAGATTTTATAAATACGTGAGCTGTTCACAGTCCAGCAACTTCCAAACCTGTGGCAGCAGTAGTAAACGTACTGTTTCGAGAATTCTAATTAGGTCGTGACTTATGGCACACGATCAAGAATTAAGCAAAGGATAACCTGCAATTCCATACCCAATTACTTAAACATGCACCAATATAGAACTTTAAAACTCCAAAATTATTATATTATATAAGTTGAATGATTTATTTTATTTTATTATTGTCTAAGTTTATAAGCTCAATAAAATCTCTTGTAAGAAGTTATTTTTGAAATCCGGATCATCAAAGATATTAACTTTAAATTCGACTTCTAGAGCTTAAACAATTTAATTTGAACTTGTTTGATTCTATAAAAGTTTATCATATAAATTCGATATAGAAATAAAATATATTTAATTGGATATCGTTGAAAGTTATGACGTGGAAAAGTATTGTCAATATACTTCATTGTTAACTTGGTTAATACAGAAGAAGATATTGAAGAAAACACTTAGAAAATATCGATATTTCTATTTATTAAAGTTTAAATTTTTTTTTTGTCTATATTTTTAAAATCATTTTTAATATATTAAATANATCTGTGTGTGTGTGTGTGTGTGTGTGTGTGTGTGTGTGTACAGTACACTGTAAAGGAATCTTCTCTCCTCTTCCTCATCCCTTGTTTCTTCATCCTAAATCTTTGAATAAGGTCTACCTCTTAATAATAATAATAATATATATGTGTATAGAGTTAACTTAAATACACCTTCTCGTACTCAGAATGTACAGGCCACTTCACGTATCTGTATTAAATTATCATAAGATATATATTAATTTCTGTTTAACTTATTGATTATTGCGCCTATGGAGATTAATAATAAATTAATTATATGAAATTAAAATAAATTACTACTTACAAAATTAGCATTGATAATTAAATTTTCCTTATTATTTTATTTTCATTAAATATTTTTAATGGTTCAGATAAGTAGTGAAACTAGCGTGTCCCAAAAGCCAATTAACCGAGACATACTTTAAGAAATGTGTCTCGGTTAACTGGCTTTTGGAGCACGCTAATTAACCTTTAACCTTTGAAATTAATAAATATAAATTATTATTTTTCTAATTTTTCGTAGTTTAGTTTATATGAGATAATTTCTTAACGGTTGCAATAATAAAAGTCACAAATTTTTCAATGATTTTAAACAAAATATAAAAGATTTAATTTATTTTTAAAATTCATATATATTTTTTTCTATAATTTATAAATTAATTATCTCATAATTATATTTAATAACTCGACAATGATAAATGGATACAATATAAACGAAATTTAATTTTTTATTACATTTTTTCTTAACCACTCACAAGTGTATTGTGTTTATCAATAATCAAATTAATTAAATTTATGTTTATAATTTATTAAATTAATAAATTTCCTTTAAATTTTAAGCATAAATTTTCTTCTTTAATTTATATAATCAAACTTCTAATAAAAGACACCTGTAAACATGAAATTTTTACTGTTTTTTAAATAAAAATACATACAAAAAAACCTCCAAATAACGGCCATTCTTTATATTTCTCGGTGGCCGTTATTCAGAGGTTTGATAAAACTAATATTTAAGTTTGTTTTTGTTTGTTTTTTTTAATTTTAAACTAGGACCTTCTCTTCTCTTTTTTTATCCTCTTTCTCATCCCTTAATTCTCTTCCTTTCTTCACCATAAACAGAATTATAATTGTAAATAAATAAATACTGTAGACAGATAGATAAATTCGTAATAGTGTAAAATATATAAAGTGTTGGATAGGAATAATGTAAAAAGGGTAAAAGTCAAAGACGACTTATCATATATATATATATATATATATATATAGTCTACATANAATCAGAAGACACTTTGAGAATCAAATGCATAATATAACCTACATAAAACGGAATTTTTCAGATTAGTAACAACTGAATTCATGATTATACTGTACCGTCACTTATGGGCTTGCAATTTTAAAAACTTGTAGACTTATAAATTCTTACTAGGATTTGTTTGTTCGTCCTCAATCTCGAGAATGAAGTTACATGAAATTCGAGATTAAATATGAGCAGGAGGTCCGATTAACTATATACTAACTCCCAGTTTGGACTTGAAGTCACGTTATTTCAATTCAAACATTTTCACCTAAACGTAGTTAGCTAGATAACCGGCATGACTCCGTTGTTAACAGGAAAAGTATGATGTACAGGGGCAAGACACTACTAAAATTGAGAGCATTGTTACAAAAAATTGCAGCCTGGTATTTTGACGATGTCACATTGTCTAAAAAGTACAAGTAGCTATAACAGCACAGTTTCTTGAACACTAGAAGAGTTGATAAAAACATAAACCTGTATAAAAGGGGAAATTCTGACCGTTTTAGATAAGTTTTACTGTATATACATGTACAGTCGACCTCCCTATAACACTGTTGATTTTTCCATTTTATATGAATTCCATGTTGTACGAGTCACTTAGATTTTATAAATACGTGAGCTGTTCACAGTCCAGCAACTTCCAAACCTGTGGCAGCAGTAGTAAACGTACTGTTTCGAGAATTCTAATTAGGTCGTGACTTATGGCACACGATCAAGAATTAAGCAAAGGATAACCTGCAATTCCATACCCAATTACTTAAACATGCACCAATATAGAACTTTAAAACTCCAAAATTATTATATTATATAAGTTGAATGATTTATTTTATTTTATTATTGTCTAAGTTTATAAGCTCAATAAAATCTCTTGTAAGAAGTTATTTTTGAAATCCGGATCATCAAAGATATTAACTTTAAATTCGACTTCTAGAGCTTAAACAATTTAATTTGAACTTGTTTGATTCTATAAAAGTTTATCATATAAATTCGATATAGAAATAAAATATATTTAATTGGATATCGTTGAAAGTTATGACGTGGAAAAGTATTGTCAATATACTTCATTGTTAACTTGGTTAATACAGAAGAAGATATTGAAGAAAACACTTAGAAAATATCGATATTTCTATTTATTAAAGTTTAAATTTTTTTTTTGTCTATATTTTTAAAATCATTTTTAATATATTAAATAAACTAAAATAATTTTAAATTTACAGAAAATTTTTAATTAATTATTCTATAAATTAAAACATTAATGAGTTATATGAGCATTGTTTTATTTAATTTAAAGTTTAAATTAAATAAAACAATGCTCTTTTTATCGCTTTTATAATCATTAAATTATAATCAGCCTTCGATATAGCGCAACTCCTTGTAAAATAACCTCACAAATGACATTGTTATCAGAAATTAGTGACTTAATTATTGTATAAGCCAAACGAGCTACAGCTTAGGGCCTCACGTTACATATGGGGCCTCGTTCTATAATAAGTAGAATTTTATTAATTTTAAGAATATAAAATGTTATAAAATCAATATAAACTTTATGGAAAATTTCGTACATTGTTTCTGATTGTTTTACAACTGTTTGCACTTCACACTCTTTACACTTTATAACCTCATAATGTTATTTTTATGTCTATCGAAATTACTTTACGATAAAGTTTTTACCTTTGCCATTTATCAAAGTGACATCTTATAGGAAAAAAAAAATTTATAAAAAATTTATAAAAATTATATTAATAAATTAATGTCATATTTCTAAAGAAAAATTTATTTAATAAATATGTAAATTTTTTAATATTAAATTATTATATTTCTTTAAAAATCTTTAAAGCAAATGTTTAAAGAATTCTAAGCTGTGATAATGAATCTCAATGTGTTTTTCCTTAAATGATACTGATTAAATTGCACATTAATTGATGATGAACACGTAAATTGCCATTCAGGATTCGCTTGAACATACTTAAATACAAAATTTCTCAGATTATATTATTAAAATGCAAATAATTTTTGATATATTATCACTTGAACACACTACTTTGATTAGTTTTTGTTTAAAATCGCTATGGAATATTACACTTAAATCATTCCTTAATCTATAAAGCGTGAGAGACAGACAAATATTTTA
>NW_019388961.1:0-5553 GCF_000671375.1 Centruroides sculpturatus
GTAAAGATGTGGGCAATGGCAATACATGGTTTATGTATTGCCATTGCCCACATCTTTGGCAGAGCTCTGAGACTGCATTACTGCTGCAATGATGATGACTATCCAGGATGACATGCTATAATGCATGTGGGCAAACTGGACTACCATTTGGATGTGTATCATGTTACCAAGTTTGTTTTAGAGCAGTGTTTTCAATCTTCTTGAATAACCCTTTACAAGTTAAAAATTTCTGGCAACCTCCCCAGAGCCATACTAAAACTATGTCAGTGATTTTAAAAACTATGCATTTAAGTTTCTTTCTGTTGAGACCTAAATATCAATCAAAAAGCCAATTGTACTGTAAAATAAACAGGCACAGCCTTCTCTCTGAGATTGTAGTTTTTTTCTTATTGTAGTGTAGGACCTACAAACACTTGTGTTTTTCTTTTAGAACTGCTAACCTGTGGGTTGCAACCCACAGGTTGAAAAACACTGTTTTAGAGGACTACAGAACAAACTTGGACAGTTTTTAGTTTTTTTAATGTATCACTCATTGTTAAATCTGAATCATTGTTGGAAATAGTTACTTGGAATCCAATGGTTCATTTGTAATTTGTAACCCTGTATATTTCATAACAAACTTTGAAAGTGTAATTAATTCATATGCCTCTATGTCCTTATTTTCTACAATTTGTTAAATGTTTGTCTACGAGGACTAAGCTTATTAATAGGACATATTGCACTGGTGTTTTGGTTTTTGCAACCGAGGAGAAAACTTATTCAGAGGAACAAACAATCTTTATTTTCACCTTGTATTATATCTGATAAATACAAGGTGAAAATAAAGATTGTTTGTTCCTGTGAATAAGTTATTTCCTCAGTCATGCAAAAACAAAACACCAGTGCAATGCGTCCTATTAATAAGCTTAGTCCTCGTAGACAAACATTTAACAAATTTTGAAAGTGTAAATTTAGAATTTTCTACATAAAGTAAGTTGTGGCCTAGTGACTATGGCACTTTGAGTACTGTAAGACAGCATATTTACATTCACTTACAATTGAACATTAATTAAAAATAATTAAAACATGCCAGGACGAAATTAATACATTACAAAATTTAATGCATAGAAGTATCACATAAGTGTCTTTTTTTAATTCTTAATGTTCTTTACACACTTTGGGAACAAACTGACCTTATGGCAGAGTTGGCCTTCTTTTACTTTCTCTGTCTCAATATGTAAAAATGGTTAAAAATATTCCCAGGTTTTCAGCACAATCATTTTTAACCATTTTTACATATTGAGACAGGGAAAGTAAAGGAAGATCGACTCTGCCATAAGAACTGTTTGTTCCCAAAGTATGTAAAGGACATTAAGAATTAAAAGAAGACAGTTTTGTGGTACTTCTACGCATTCAATTTTGTAATGTTCACATTCATTTTTTTTTTTTACATTTAAAATAGAAATTAGTTTTACAATATTCATTTTGAAATAAAAAAAAGTTTAATTTATTTGAAGTTAAATATTAATATGAATTGTGTAGGATTTTTCAAACATCTGCTTGAAAAATTATATCTTCTTGCCAAAGAATTACTTTCTGTTGAAAAACATAAGATAGTTTATAATTTTATGATAATGCTGCATATGATCATATTTCAAGAGTGGTTCAACTTCTGACTAGAATTTCAGTAATAATGATGAAACTGTATGTTACATAATCCAATTTGTTTCTTTCTCTATGTACTTCCCACATTCTGACACTTTCCCATCAATTTGGCATTGATGCTATGTCTACAAAATAAGTCTTTTGTCTAATATCGGAGCCACTGCATACTGAATTTTTTAACTTCAGCATTTTGGATGAAATTTCTGTCTTCTAAGGCATCCTTCAAAGGGTCAATTATGTGATAATTACATGATGGCAGATTCAGACTGTAGGTTAGGTGATCCTGAATTTCTAAATGAAATTTATTGATCACCTCCACTGTGCACACGACTGTGCTCTTATATCAGCCATATTGGCCTCCTGTCTGAGGTTGCTGTTGTTTTCTCTGTGGCGTCGACATTGGATACATGTTTGTGTTTTGATGTCTGCCCTGTGGATTACTAGTGTTATGTCATTGTTATGTGTTCAGTGTTGTGTCTACTCATCCTATCTGTGTTGTGTGTGGTGGACACCATCATCTACTTTTAGATTACTGGGAGAGACCCACTGAGCAACAGACTAGTCCCCCCCCACTCTGGATTGCCCGTGCTGACAGGTGTCATTGCCAGCACTTGTTGCAATTGGGAAGACCAGGTAAGTCTTACCTGACTCAGTTAGAGTTCTCACCAGCTTTCAGCTGGTGCTATTCTAGCCAAGCTTTGCTTGGCAAGCTGAGTGTGGCTGGGACCCTTATTGGTTCTTGACGCAGACTTCTCTGGTGTCGTCAAAGTTTCTGTGGATTATCTCAACATCATTCTGCCCAATGGTCTCCATCTTCGTGATTCAGCCTTCCACCGGATATCCCCATTGGATTACATAGCGGCTTTCCCCTGCAGATACTTTTTCCAGCAAGGCGACTACAGTAAGCACGACAATATAGCGTCGGGTCATCAGACTTCGGACACAAGTGAAGCTGATTGGGAAACAGCAAGTGTGCATCGTCCCAATGTTGCTGATACCACCAAATTGATATACCTTAGGATTACTGGAAAAGACCTATCTCCGTGCTGCCCAGCAGTGGTGTTCTTCTATTATGTCTTAAAGTGCTTGACTGTAGTTTGTTATCTTATTGTCCATGGCTCAGACAACTGTTAGCCCTACAGGCTCCATATCAGATGATGACGATGGCTCCGTCTATGCCGACTCTCTGGCAGAAGCTGGGGAGCACAATTCTTACTCCTCTTTTAGGCTTAAGGCTTATGACATTTTAGAAGATCTAAAACTTTTCCTAAAGAAACATATGG
Source organism: Centruroides sculpturatus (assembly GCF_000671375.1). NCBI lineage: Eukaryota > Metazoa > Arthropoda > Arachnida > Scorpiones > Buthidae > Centruroides > Centruroides sculpturatus. The sequence goes on from NW_019388961.1 coordinate 2,928, forward strand.
GGACAAGGGAGAATTCCAACTTCATCATTGGGCAAGCTCAAAAGATCATTGATCTCTTCGACAGCGGATGGGCTAGCCATCAGATTCAGGAAATTGATCGTAAAGTTTCTGAACTTGCAACCAAGAAAGACTTTAATGAAATGACCAGTCCCTTTAATGGTGGTCTATCATCATCCCACCAAGATGGGAACAACTGTACCTATGCTACTGTTATCAAAACCAACAGTAACGCTGCTCCCTCTAATAGGGACATTCTCCTTAAGTGCAAGGTTAACACTCCCCGCCTGTCCAAGGCGCCTATCAATACCTTGTTGGTCTATGGCCAGGATGAGACCAAAGGTTCAGAGGTTACTAAGCAGTTCATCAAAGAAAATATTAACCTGGCAAAACTTAAGGTAGGCATAAAAGGCATGAGGAAAATAGGCAGGGGCGGCATGACCATTGATGTTACAACAAAACAAGACATTGAAAAACTGAGAAAGGTTTTACAGGAGAAAGCTCCTGATTTAAAGACCCAAGTGCCTTCCAGGAAGAACCCTAGGATAAGGATTGGTTATGTCCCAAGGCATCTCTCTAGGGATGAATTAATAGACGCAATACTTAACCAGAATGAGGCAGTCAACTCTAATCTCAGCGAGGAGGACTTCCGCAGAGAATTCTCAGTAAAGATTCCAATCAAAGGACGGGACCCAAATACTATGGCTTGGTAGGTTGATGTCTCACCCTGGGTGAGGAACCTACTATTGGGCCTAAAGTGAATCAACATTGAGTGGGTACGCTGCCCAGTTGTGGACCACTTTTCGATCATTTAATGTTATAAATGTTGCGGGTATGGTCATATCAGCAGCCAATGTAAGCAAGAAAATGCAACCTATAGCCAATGCAGTGAACATCATCATTTCAAAGAATGTACTAAAAAAGACAGTGATGCCACCTGCACCAACTGTAAGCAAAATAAGAATGGAAACTGCACACACAATGCCTTTGACAAAGTGTGCCATGTTTACAGAAGAATGAAGACACAACTTATTTTGAGAACTAATTATGGGGAGTGATCCAGGAAAAATTCGTGTTCTGCAAACAAACCTCCAGGGGTCCATCAATGCCACTTCTAATCTCAGCACTGTTATGAACAACTATGACCTGGTCCTGGTTCAAGAGCCATATTGCGTGAATAACAGGGTTGCTTGCATCCCTCACTCACACCTTATTATTCAGTCCAATGGCTCCTAACCTTAGGCTGCCATTATTATTCCCAAAAATAATCTCCATGTTCTTTTTCATCAGCATGTCATTAATGACAAAATGGTCTGGATAGAGACCAGGCTTGGGAATCATCCAATCATATTTGGGAGCTTCTATTGTCAAAAAGGCAACTTCTACAATTCAATTGTTAATAACCTGGATGAATCATTCAAGAAGTTCGATCACGCTGAAATCATAGTGGGTGGCGATTCCAATGCCCATTCTCTCATGTTGGGAGGGGATCTGTTGGATGGCGAAGGCAAGGCCTTCGAAGACCTCTTGGCCTCCAACGGCATGTTGTGTATTAACGATCCCAACTCTCGTCCTACCTTCGAGGGGCCCAATGGTAGCTCCTGGATCGACATTACAATCGCCAGCATAAGGAGTTCTAATAGGGTTCATAACTGGCATGTCACTGACGACGACAGCTTAGCAGACCACAATGCTATTGAGTTCACTGTTGGCCTTGGGGCAGAAAAAGTCAGCAGAAATTTCATCAGGTGTTACAATGCCAGGAAAGCTAACTGGGACAAATTCTTTAATTACTTGGACTCTCACATCCCTACTTTTGACACGGTCTCAACCAGAGAGGCTGCCATCAGCATTGTAAATAACACCATCAACTCTATTGACAAGGCATGCAGTCACACAATCCCCCTTCGTAGGCCTAATGCCTCAGGAGTCCCTTGGTGGAACAATAACATGGCTGATATAAGGGTGAAAAATAATAAATTACGTAAGCTATTTCAAAGAAGCAGGGGCTCTGAGAGAGATATTCTCAAACAAAGTTACCTGGAATTTCAAGTGACCTACAAGAAGGCAATAAGGGATGCCAAGACCTCTTCGTGGAGGGACTTCTGTTCTTCGGCCTCAATTAATCCTTGGGGTTTCGTGTACCGTTTGTGTGCCAACAAGCTTAAACACCAGTCATGCCTCTCTACCCTCAACACTGGGGATGGTTGCACTTACAACTTTGAGGGCACCATCAATGCCATTCTGGATTCTGTGTGTTTGGACGATAATCCAACAGAAGATTCAGACTTCCACAGCAATATTAGGAACTCTTCTCACCACTCCATTGACACAGAGGATTCCCCTCCCTTTACTCAGGCTGAAATTGACTGGGCTATCAATAAACTCTCTCTCTATAAAGCCCCTGGTCTGGATGGGCTAACTGCAGGTATCGTGAAGAACATTTGGACTAACCATCCCAACATCATCTCCCACCTTATGAACATCTGCCTTCATTTCGGTATTTTCCCAGATCCTTGGAAGGAAGCTAGAATGGGCTGATTCCCAACTTTTGGAAATCAGCCCATTTGCACTCCCAATGATTATCGCTGCATTTCTCTTCTTCCTGTTCTTTCCAAAGTCTATGACC
>NW_019388962.1:0-4491 GCF_000671375.1 Centruroides sculpturatus
ATATTGTTTATTGTTATTTATGAATTATGTATATTAAATATATGATGGAAAACTGAATAGAACTTACCTGAGGTCATGGTAATGTCTCGCTATAATGTTAATTTTTATCTTTGATAATTAATATATCGGTTTAGATGTTTTACTTTTAACTGTATTTAGATGTTTTATAGAAACAATATATTAATTAAAAGTTGAATAATTTATAGATGTTGGTATATTTTAGAATATTGTTGAACGCTTGGGTCGGATATGATTGCGTTTAATTGCTGTGAGCGATCCAGGAGAGAAAATTTGAAATATGTTTGTTGGGCGATTTGCACGTATATTTCGGGTCTCGTGTATCATTAATTACTCTTTCATTTTATGGGCCAGGCCTCATTTTTTACCAGCGGAGTAAAGAAGTCTTTCTTATTTTTCCTGGGCTTTAATATTACAAAATTAAACGAAAGTCACTTTCTATAAATAACCTATCGTCGTCCAGTGCTCCGAACAGAAACACAAGGAGGATAATTAAAAATTCTTCTAAGGAAGACTGAGTCTGTTTCTGTCTTATCTGGAGACAGTTTAATTTGCTTATAATTGGTGTATTGGCGTTTTATTATTGTAGAATGTAGTTTACTGTAATGTATGATTTTAGTTGGAATTTTTACTTCAATTATTTAAATTTATTTAAATGAAAGTAAATGTTTCTCTTAATAGAAAGAAACTCATTTATAATTGATTTATTGCAATGCTCAGGATAATATGTAAAGTGGAGACAGCAAATCTACGAAATGAACTTGACCAACAACCATTTTTTTCGGTTGGTAGACTGAAGATCTCAGTCTACCAACCGAATAAAATGGATTTTGCCGGCTCAATTATTTTGTAAAATTGCAACCGGATTAATTAGGCGATTAACTGCCATAATATCCCCAAACGAAAGACGAGAAAACCCTAAAAGTACTTCGAAAAGTATATGGAATTACTGTCCTACTGATTGGATTATACGCGTCAGTTGTCAGATTGTGTTATTAGACTAATGTGAATCTTTTATCTACAATTGGACAGAGAGGACTAGAAGATTGTCTCACCCGAATAGCGAAATGCGTGAATGAATAACATTACTTTTCAAGCATCATTCTACAATAATAAACTCATAGACTGGGCAATAAAGATTCTAACTTTTATATACAATTTTTTACTGCATATACGTTGTAGAATGAAAATTGAAACGCCTTACCTGTCTGTTGTTTTGCTGCTTGTTAATTGTTTTGAGCAAAAGAAGTTTCCAAAATGTTTCCACGTCTCTTTGGAAAATGGATTATAACATTTGAGAATGATACTTCTTCCTACAGTAGTTTAAAAATTTAATTATTAAGAATAGAAAAGATCCAGATGATTAATTAATTAATTAATTATTAACATTTTCTAATACAGCGCATTTATTGTCTCTTTGAAAGACAATGTCCAAGCGAATATTATTTGTAATCTGATAAATTAATTTAATTCGATGCCAAATGGAACAACCTTCTAAAATATCGCTAAGAAATTTGTAAGAAATAAAATTATAAAAACGTATTCCGTATTTTTACAGGCAGCAAATCTAGGTTTAAAGAAGCGTATCTAATTTAAATTAAGGTATTTAATTTTCATAAATTATTAATAAAAAAATATTAAGTTACCTACGTTATGCAAGCTTTCGTTATTAAAATTCGTACGAAAAATGTCAAAATGGAGGGAAAAAGAACTCGCAATTTCCGGAAAGCATAAATTTCCAAGATGGCGTCGGCAACAATACGAAATGGAACGAATTCGAATTTGTCGTTGCAATGCGTCACGCGTTACGTCACGAGTTCTACGTCATAGATGTAATATTTCAAGTATTTTAATTAAATTTTCTAAAGGAAAGTTTCTTTCGACAAATTTTTTTCTCGGATTTGGCAAAATATTTTGTTGAATGTAAAACTTTGTTACAAAGAAATTTATTCAGATAAACGTAATAAAAACACTTACAAATTATTTTTATTGTGTGCCATCTAATAAAATGCGTGTTAGTATTTATTTTCTCGATTCTAATGTGCATCTTTTTTAGATATTTTTTTCTCAAAGGATACACCATGCATGCCTGATCTTGAGTAATTCCTGGTAGTGTGTGGGGGAAAATTTAACAGTTTTGGCGAACTGTACCGACCACCGGAGTAGAATCGAAAAACCATTTGATTTTCCTGCACAGTGTCAGACTGCGCAGGCCGACCTTAACGTGTCGTTCAGTTGTGAGTAGTTAGAACAATGTCTCGTGAATGTTTGGAAGAATTATTTTCTATAACCTTATTAACTTTTATTATTTATAACCTAAAAAATTAATTTTTCAGGTTATAAATTATTTTCAGATCAAAAATTTCTCGAGTAAATTAAAATTATAAATAATTTTAATATTTAGAAAACTTCTCAATTCATTTCTTCCGTTTTCATAAAACATCTCGATACTCTTTATCATTTTCTTCTACATTTTAAAAAATTTATTGTTTTAATATCCAAGTAAATTAAAACATGACAACTTAAAATAAGACAAAGTTTAATAAATTCTTTTTAATTATTAATTTATAAAATTAATTTGCGATAATAATGTTTACAATTTGTACTAATATCGGATGTGGTTGAGAATTATTAATATCAATATACATTCGTCTATAAAATTTAATCCATGAATTTTTTTGGTAGTAAAATCGACTTGCCATTGATCTTTCGCTGATAATTTATGCTTTTTAACAGAATCTATAGCCCAAGATTTCTCTTGAAAAATTAATTTTGTGATCTGAAATAATTCCATTAAAAAATTATTCGTATGAAAAATTAATTTTGTGATCAGTACTACCCAAACCACTACTACTATTTACACCATAAACTTCTATGCATACTTTTTCCCGCGAGTTTTAATAGAATTTGTTGCCAATAAACATCCAAGAACAGCCAGTATGTCGTCATCAGATGCCATGGCCGACTGACTGACTGACTGAGAGACAATGGTGTAGCGAACATAACTGGCGTCCGGGACACGACACTATATTTGCGCCCCTCCCCCTCCAGAAACAAATCTTATTTGTCTTGGGGACCATTTGGCGCCCCTCTGCGAGTGGCGCCCGGGGCACGTGCCCTACTTGCCTCACCCTAGCTACGCCTCTGCTGGGAGATTTTCTTCTTCGTATGTGGGCGATAGGAAATTCTGAAGTTCCCCAAGGTCAGGCAACCTCAAAGGATTAACTTAACGTGTATGGCCGCCTTAACATAGTACAGTTGTGACATACTTCGTATTACTGCATCTAACTATCCAAAATCATGTAAAATTCAATGGTCACAATCAGAGGCGGATCTAGGTTTTTCGGAGCCTAGGGCTTATAGAAGTCTAATTAGACCCCATTTATCATTATTATTTATATTATTAATCTTTTTACTTTACGATAAGAGCTCATTGTTAATGAAGTATTAAAATTATAATAATTCAACTTTTGTGGGTCCTTGACACTTGGGAGCCCAGAGCTTAAGCCCTATTAGTCCCTATGTAGATCCGCACTGCCCAAGAAGATATAACCCAAAATTACCTCAAAAACTTCCAAAAGTGGAATTGTCAGTGCATATGTTCAACTTTCAATTACGAGTAGGAATTCAAATAGCCTCATATGTTCTATTTGCTTGACAACGCTTCACGTTGTCTATTCCTTATTAACGGCCCTGTGTGCATTTATTGTATACTAGAAATTCCCCCGTCAAGCATGGTGGAATACTTTTATGAAAAAGGTAGTGATTGAAGAATTGCGAACAGTGACATTACACTCAACAGACTACAATCATATTTCAACACATTTTCTTCATTAAACTGAACTGCCTGTTCTCCACTGGCGTGCCGTGACATTTGATGATAGGGAAGCTGTGTTTCTGTAAGAAGCCGACTTCCAGGGGCGATCAGTTAATTCTTTAAATGTATTTTTAATATATTATTTATCTTACGTAATTAATAAATACTTATTAATTAATAAAGTTTAATATAATTAACTCTATTATTAGATTCAATAGATTCCCTATGCCCTCTAAATGCCGATTCTCGCTTTGACAAAAACATATAACATCTATTAATTTAAATATCTATTAGCCGTAACTATCTCGTTATAATTTTCAATATTTATTTTATATTATTTACTAATGTCAAATTCTATTCCGCTTTTATTTCCAAACTGCTTCAAATACGAAAGAATCGACGATTTTTCGTGTCTTTTGCCAGCTAAATTGTCAAAGCCATTCTTATTCCACACACCAATTTCATTAGAAAATAGTAGGCAAAGCCAACAAAACAATTTTTGCATTTTTATGCATTTACAGAGACATTTTATCGTGAAAATGTCGAACAAATTTTTTTATTGAAGCGTTTATATTTAACTTGGGCATTGGCCTTTCTCTTTTAATAATGTTTTCTTTTTCATTATATGATCTTGAGCCAAAACTTTTTTAAAATAA
>NW_019388962.1:4567-6432 GCF_000671375.1 Centruroides sculpturatus
ACCCCCCCTATAACACTGTTGATTATTCCGTTTTATATGAATTCCATGTTGTACGAGTCACTTAGATTTTACAAATACGTGTGAACGGTCCACGACGAAAAAGGAGGACAAAAGCAAGGTGTTTGCCTATGCGAAAAAATCGTATTTGTATTTTTATTTGTTAAATTGTTAAATCGTATTAATTCCGACCGTACTAGAAATAAAGAAGATTCCCATTATCTCCACACCATCCGACCGTTAATCACCGAAATTTAATAGATTCAATTTCCCTGATAAAAACCTTTTAAAATAATTTCAGAAATTTTCGACAAAAAGAAAAAGAGTTATCAGCGTCAAACATTGTGAAGAAAATCGTGCTTCACACACACGGAGAAACGTACATGAAAATAACATAAAATATTCTTTACTTTTTAAATCTTAACCACTTAGTCAAATAGCTCCCTACGAGTGGAATCAGAGACGGTCCTGCTAGGTGTGCGGTACGTGCATGCACGCGGGCTGCCAAATCCCCAGGGTGCCCATACTGGTTAATGTCAAATGCCTCTTTTGTCGTATCACTAGTATATCTCAAAGGACGGAACAGGGTTATAAATTTTAAACGTTTCTCACCATAACTGTAAAAATCTAAATATGTTAAACTTAAATTTCATACGGACACTGCAGCTGCTTTATAAAAAATAAAAGCAAAATTATTTAACAATATTTCACAGTATTTAAGAATACATATGGTTAATATTATTCTTATCGCTATAAAGAATATTCTAAATTATTGGAAGTTTTACTTTCAATAAGAAGAAAAATAAGAATACGAGGGTTGTTCAAAAAGTTTCCGAACTTAATTTATTACAAAAAAAAATACTTCACATACAATTTATTTGTCAGGGTCCCCTTCAAAGTAGTCTCCTCCGCAACATATACACTTATTTCAACGGTGTTTCCACTTTTTGAAACATCTTGGAACGCTTTTTCCGGAATACTCGTAAGCTCCTCCGTCGTTTTTCCCCCTATCTCTGGAATGGTGGCAAATCTTTTTTTATTTGAGCGTGTTTTTTAGTTTGTTGGAGAACAGGAAAAAGTCGCATGGGGCCAGGTCAGATGAGTAGGTTGGGTGGGGAAGCACAGCAGTCTTGTTTTTGTCCAAAAACTCGTGTTCTGAGGGACAAATGAGCCGGCGCGTTGTCGTGGTGAAAAAACCACTTGCCGCTCCTCCAAAGTTCGGGGCGTTCTCGCCTGATTTTGCCTCTTAGGCGTTTCATAACACCAGGTAGTACTTCGTGTTAACTGTCCGGTCTGTAGGTAGATATTCGTAATGCACAACCTCCTTTGCATCGAAAAAACAGTCAACATCGCCTTAATATTTGAGCGAACTTGTCGAGCTGTTTTGGGGCGGGGGCTGTTTCACCCACCCGTGAAAAGTTTCCGTGAAGGATTTTCCAAGTCTCACACAGAATGTCACAGAACAGCGCTGTTCTTTCAAAGAGCTGATTTCCGCGGATCCGAATTTTCGCCGAGCCCTACAAACACCACTTCACATAAACGGCCGTAGCTAATCACCAAAACAAGATATCAACAAACGAGTTGAAGGAGGTTACTCGGGGAGTTTCCGCGAACAGAGCGCCTCCAAGCGGATTAAAAAATAATAAACTGGAGGTGCGCTATTCAATAAGTTCGGGAACTTTTTGAACAACCCACGTACATTTTCTTTATATTTTAGAATTCACAATAACCATATAAAAAGCAATATATTTTTGTTGATTTGTTTATTTGTCCACATGGGCGTAGCCAGAGTTTTGTTATGGGGGGGCCTAGTGGAGGCCAACCTGACACAAAATTGAATTATTTCAAATTATTGTTCATTATTGGGC
>NW_019388963.1:0-5607 GCF_000671375.1 Centruroides sculpturatus
TGGGAAACAGTGTTAGATAGATGACCGACACGACTCTACTGTTAAAGAAAAAGTATAATGTACAGGGGCAAGACACTACAGTACTAATTTGTGATGGAGAGCATATATTTTAAATGAAATAAATTTAAAATATGATTAAAAATATATAATTATTTGTTTATTTAGTTATTCGAACAATCGAATAATCTGTAAGTTTGATTCATAATATAAAAGTATAGTTTATAGTTTAATGTATTAGTACGTATTAAAGATATAATAATTATACATATCCATCGAAATAGGTTTTCTGTTAAAAAAAAAATATCAAGTGCTTGAAAATGAAATATGGTATTTAAAATAAGCCACATTTAAAAATACTATATTTGCAATGTTATGAATATAAACTTGTTTTATATTACTTAAATCTATAGTTTTCTTATATTTTCTTCAATATAGTCCGTTGTAAAAATTATCATTAGAAATTTCACTACATTCTTTTGCAACTTTATTTAAAGATAAATACTCAAAATTACATATATAACATAATGTAGTTATGTGCCTGAAATATGCCATCTTACGCTCTTGTTTCACAAACGGTATCTGATACACTCCTGCTTTGATGTGATCTTTATATCTTTTTCGTTCTTAAACATATCAAACACTTCTGATTTCTCTTAAACAGAACTGTCTTTCTTGCGTTTATTTCAATCCACCTCTAGATGTTTTGTTTTTCCGTTCCACATAGTGGACAGGCATCTCTCGACCTGCTCTTCAATTCTATTTAAGCAGCAATTGTGATTTTGGATTTCGCTCTATATTGATCTTTTCTTCCAGAATAGTCTATATTAACTTAATCATTAAAGGAGGAGGCTTAACTTTTTACTTAAAGTAAGAAGTGTAAATATAATTTATTTACAAACATTAAATTACTACAGTTTTAGATTGTCGGCGGCCAGGAGCATATCCTGACCATAGTCAACCTAAAATTGTGGAATATTATGAGAAAAACTGAGTAAATATGCCATAAAGCGAACTTCGAGTCAGTTCTAGATATTACAAAGCTGTGTCCGCGATTGTTCCAGATTGTCATGTTTGATTCTAATCAGTTTTTGGAAAGAGTCGGGCTACCCTATCTGTATTTTGATATAAAGTGAATAAGCAGCACAAATGTAAATAATAGCATTATCATACATATTTATAAATATATCTAAAATCATAATGTGATACTTGTAATAAACACTTAACTGAAAAAGTAAAATCTTTCGGAAACAACGAGTTTTCAGCTGCAAGAAACATAGACGAAAACGCATGAACATAACATGTCATTATTACGAGGCTGATAAGAATGATGACACAATACGATAGTGTTGCCAACCATTTAGTTTTTACAATATTTCATTTTTGGCTTTTCCTCGTGTCCCAGTCTCTCGTATGTGTTATGAAAATTTCAATTATATTTAAAAATGCCAATATACCAATGTAAGAAAATGTGAATTTGAAATATGAAACTAGTTGCGCTGCAGTTTGAAAATTTTCTCACTGTCGTCCGTCCGTCCGCCTGTTCTTCCTTAATCTCGAGAACGGAGCTAGATACATGAAAATCAAAACCAGATATAGAAAGCTTATGGGTAGGAGGTCCCAATTAACTATATAAGAACTAAAGATGCAAACCCACGTTGGGAAACAGTGTTAGATAGATGACCGACACGACTCTACTGTTAAAGAAAAAGTATAATGTACAGGGGCAAGACACTACAGTACTAATTTGTGATGGAGAGCATATATTTTAAATGAAATAAATTTAAAATATGATTAAAAATTGTCAGTCCGGTATTGTGACTTTGTCACAATAAATAATTTCTCGTTTAATCTTAGTTACATTTATTCAACTAAATTTNTCATTTAATGCTACCTCAATTAACACTGATTCAATATAATACAGTGTGCTTGAAGTCTAAAAAAAAAGCTCAAAATTTACGCTGATTTAAATTATTGAGGCATTTCATTGATTTGTATATAATACAATTAACCCCAAACATGAACCAATCAGCAAAAAGGTGGCAATTTGACATAGCACTGTATTTTACTTAAATCTATGTTTGTGTGGTGCAATTTTGGAAAAAATATATCATCATGGATGCCATAGGCAATATCGATTTTGCTTGGCAAAAATTAACTGATATATGCACAAACGAAGTGTGGAAGAAGTTATGGCTGGAAGTATCCAAGAATTCTCAATGAGAAGAGCCTATCACTGTATTGTTAAGTTGATAATTTGGTCAACCTAATTAATACAGCAGGACTAGATGTAGACAAGCAGGATATTGAAAAGTTACCGCAGGTTTCTGGTGAGAGCCTTACTAACTAACAACAATCGTCAAGAATTGGCAGAACAAGGAATTCATGTAAAACTGGAAAATAGTGATTCTGAATATAGCTAAACACCAACCAGATGCCGAAATTCTATCGGGCTAGTTTAAGGCTAATTATTAAATGAATTATGTAACCAATTTGGCTCTAGAAATAAACGTTAGGCTCCATTTAGTGTTTATTTATAATTATTAATGTTAATAAGAGATGGCACCTAACGCTTACCTCTAGAGCCAAATTTGGTTACGTAATCTATACTAATATTATAAAAAGGTAATGTTTGTAAGTTTGTATGTAGCGGGTAATCTCCGAAACTACTCATCCAATTTCAAAAATTCTTTCACCAATATTTAGAATGGAACTTCAGGGTGGACATAGGCTGTATATTATTCATTAAACATTCATATAAATTAAAAGATATCATCTAGAGTTAAGGCTTTTATGTCCAACAGATGGTGCTACAAGTACAATGACCTAAGTTTGCTTTTCTGTGAGGCATTATGCTTTTCTGTGGGGATAAACTAAAGCAGATCATCATCTATCTATCTATATAAATAAAAATGTAATGTTCGTTTGTTCTACCGATTCCTTTGAAATTTTGACACAACACTGCATTCGAATACGCACTTGTTTTTATATAATATACATGTTGAAATTCCCCCCACTGGGGGAGATGGACGGGATTAAGGCTTACCATAAAGAACTCTGCTTCTATTTATACTATTTTAGATGTGGTTTTTTGCATTTTTGATTGTGTTTTAATAGGGTAAGTCAAGAGAATGTACACTAAAAAGGGATTTTTCGAAAAATTTTCCCCCACGGGAGAAGTGTTATACATTTATAATAGATACATTTTGAGCCACAACAACGTGTGGCAGGGTCTGTTAGTTCATTTAGTAATTAGCCTTAAACTAGCCCGACAGAATTTCGGCATTTGGTTGGTGTTTAGCTATATTATGTATCGGGTTTAGCAATGTTTGTAGTGATTCTGAAAACGAAGAACCCAAAGAATTTCTCTACAGATTTCTTTAGTAAAAGTTTGGTAACAATCAGTGCTTTTTTTGGGAAAAAAAAAGGTGGTGGAATGCTCATCTCATTACTAAAAATATATTACATGCATCGTACACAAGATTCAGCACACAAGCAGGAGCAGGACTGTCTTAATAATTTTGTTGCCTATCTTCTATGCTGAACAGAGTGATTCAATGTGGACCAAACATCAGATTTTCAAAAATTCTCTTAAAACTTTTAAAATATATCGAAAAAAGGTGGTGGAATGCCATTCCATTGCGTTCTATGACAAAAAAAGTGCTGGTAACAATAACCAAAATTATTGATCAAATTGTAGTAAATGATCCAAATTTTGAAAGGAGTGCAACGAGGCATTTTGGATGCAATCTCCCACTACTGACATTTGCTTAAGGAAAGAGAAAGAAAGCAACAAATGAAACTACACGACTTCATTGCAAAAAAAAAAAAAAAACAAGAATTTCAGAAGAGCCAGGACCAAACCTTAAAAGAAATTCCAGGATATTCTATTGTAAATTCTAACATTTTCAATCTACACAGGAGATCTGAGAATTTTTTAAAGAATTCTCATTTATACGTTTTTTCAAATAATTCTTAAAAACATTCCATTTCCACATTCCAATTTAGAGAATCCCAAGGAAGATCTGTGTGGATTAAAAACGTTAGAATTTACAATAGAATATCCTGGAATTTCTTTTAAGGTTCAGTTCTTTGCTATTTTTTATGATATATTCCAGGCTTGCAGAGTTTGAGCCAGGATCTTGATCACAAAAATGAACTTTACATTTCTGTGTGCATATGTTTGTGTGTTATTTATCATATATTATTATGCAAATTAATATAAAAATAACTTAAAATTAAAGTAAAATCTGTTTACTTTTGGTCATGCGTTTCCCTTTCCCTATTTATTCTGTGTTAAAATGACCTCGTTTAATACCTAATTCACACTGAGTATTTCAATCTAGATTGTGACCAAGGTCAGTGACTATGCCACGGTGCGATCTCTCTCAACCATTTCAATCTCAACTGAAATGAGGTTCAATCGCAATTGACTCAAGAGAGTTCTTGAAACTAGATCAAGGGTCAAACGTTTTTGATCATCAACCCCTACAAGTTTTCGAAACCTCACATCGACCCCCAACAAAAAGTTTGTGTTACAAGCAAAACAAAGTACTTACTATTTTAATTCATTTCTTTTAATTTTGCATTTTTTTTTCATTTATTGTATATTTGTTAATAATAATTTTTGTAACTGACAATCAGTGAGATGGATAAGCTTGATCCTTAGCTCCTCCTTATCCTTAACTTAAGCTTGATAATTGACCCCCAATAATATCAACCCCTGGGGATCGATATCGACCACTTTGGCAACCCCTGAACTAGATCCAGTCATAAGAGATTCCACAATCCCACGCACTTGAGAAAATACAAGATAGCAGCGGAACACATGTCAACACGCTATTGACAGAAATAAAAAAGATATTTGGAGAGACGATGACATCTGTCTATTATTAGATATATGGCAAGAAAAAGTATTTCTAACCAAAACTTCCATTTTGTTTGTTGGTGTTCGTGACTTACCATATAGTTATGTCAGTTTTATCATCGTGTGTAATAGACAGGTTCTTCTCAAGCAGACTGCCTGTGCGAACAGCATGACGTTTGATTGGCGACAGTCACAATCCAGACTGTAGGTAAATTGGGATTGAAGTGAGTCGAGGATTATGTGCGAATGTAGCATAATGCTGTATCATTTAGTGCTTTGTTGTCTAGGAATGTATCCCCCGTGTTAATTAAGCGAGGTCTTACTGTATAACATTTTAAAATTTCCTCTAATATAGCTACCAATTTTGGATATTAATCAGGACTATCATACCACAATCAAACTGGAGTTATTTAAAGAATAAAGTTTTTTTTAATCTGGTCATTATCTTGATTGTGGTATGATAAATCCTGATTAATAGTCAAAATTGGTAGTTATATCAGAAGAAGAAAAATATAAAATTAAAAATCTAAGTATATGAAATTACTTGATTCATCATCACCCAGAGCAAACCACTGAACCTAAATAGGTGAAATTTTGTACACAGGGTACGTCATGAAAACGCACACTAAAAAAGAATTTTTCTAAATTCCCCTGCAGGGGGAAAGGATTAAGGCTTAACCTGAAGAACGGCTTCTACTGTACTATTTTAGATGAGATTTTTTGTTTTTAACTACGTTTAGTCT
>NW_019388964.1:0-5518 GCF_000671375.1 Centruroides sculpturatus
ATAGAAAATAAATTTGTCAGATAAAGATTGATCCTGATTCAGTGGTACATTGATCGAAACAGTCAAAAGCCTACAACAGATGTTAAAATAATTATGATAAAATATTAGAATAGTCTCTCACACTAATTGCTGATAGCTCCAAAATTTTGATATAATTTAAAATAAACCTAATGAAGAAAAGATAAACCAGCCAAAATGTAATTAATCATCATGAAAAAATATTTATAGATAGTTTAAACATAATTTAACATCTATACAAGTATTTGAAACATTGAACTGAATGAAATTAAATAGCATATAAATGACACTTGCAATAAATTTTAAATCTAAAATATATTAAACAATCTATCATTTATATTAGGTACTGTACAGTACATAGATTAAATATTACGTAGAAACGGTGCGACAACCGTCAGCCATGGATCAAGTTCAAATTCAGTAAGGTTACTGCTCGGACATTGTAGTACAATTATAAGCAAATTGCTGAATAATTTATTTATTCTTGCATTTTAGAGATTTTTTTTGTCTTCATTACGAGTCTGCTAGCGTAGTGAGTACAAGTGTATTTTGCATATTCAATACCTCTCTATCTACACGTCAAGTTATTTGGATGATAGTGGCTGTGTGAGTAGATCTTGCCTTTTATTTACTTTATAACATAATTCCGCTTATTTTGCACGTTAGTAAACTTAATTTTTAATTATTATAAACGCGTATCGTCTAGTGTATCGACGCATAGTGCAGGACGACTATTAAAAAATTAGCCAAAAGTGGAATTTTCGAAATGTCATCGAGTCACAATTTTATCACTGTTTGTAATTATACAATTAGACCACCACTATTTATAATTGGCAGTTAATGTTACATATTTCTCCAAAACTATCGAATGATTGCCTTAGGTCTCTTCAATTGAGGTTTGTTTCTATTATAAAATTGTCTACCCAAGTGGTGTAATTAATAATAATTGTTTAATATAGACGTAATTCCTGTATGTAACTACAGTGCATTATTATTTTAAATATAGTAGCTTTTGAAACTTATTTGAAAATATTTAAATTGTCAGTTTAGAATCTATATCGTTTATTATTATTAACTTTTTGCGTTTTTTTTTTTTTTTGTTTACTTTATTTACAAGCTAGTCTCGGCCGAAATTTATATCAGACTCAAATCTTAGTCTATTTAAGTTTTATTTTTAACAATTATATGTGGTGAAAGACGTGGTTTTAATTTTTATGCTACTTTTATTCACATAATAAATTGTATGGCAGTGCTTCTACGCTTTGAGGACTAATTTTCTAGGTTTCATTTTTACTACATTTACAGTATTTTGTGATCCTCCATTCCTATTTTAATAACATAAATTTTATAAATATAAACAAAATTCTCATACTAAAGCATATGCACGATTCACAAAAGTTATATATCGGTCAACCAGAGGTTTACCCAGGTAGCAAATCAGTCTACTGCTCTGTCTGCTCTGTGGGTCCTGGAATCGAATCCGGCAGAGGAACTCCAGAATATTTTAGGAATGATCTGTTGGTGCCCGTTCCCTTTTCTCACCACTCGGCCGCACTCATTTTGGGTCTGGCCGAACCCATGACGGGCGTGGAAAAAAGCCCTTTTACAGATTAGTTTCCACAGGGTAGAACGAGTTTCGGCCCACCACTGGCCAAGCGGTTCAGTTCCCCGAACACTGGGAGTTCGGTCGTGGGTTCGCGCCTCGCCAGGAGGAACTGTCCACGTGGAGTTTCCGGGTTTTCTCCACTCTGTAATGTCCGAATAGGAGCCAGTTAATCTTGAAAAGACCCCCCGGAAGGCATTATTTCCCGCTTCCCGCGTATGGCCAAACATTAAGCTATGGCCGGCAAAAACGGATCGTAAGATCGAAGCATCGGAGGGAACAGCGTTTAAAGCTAGAAGTCTCCACATTGATCCAGACAACGGATAGAATAGAACGAGTTTTAAAATATTTTTATATAAATTGAATATAAATATTTAACAGATAATAAATTTCATCATTTAGTATTTACTGTAAATATATATTTTTAGAAATTATGTCGTTAACAATTTTAAACATACCTTAAACTAATATATATTTTTATATTAATATTATTATTATTATATAACAATTTTTGAAAACTTTTTACAGATAATAAAAAAATAATAAGAATAAATTACTTTTAATAATTTTCGATAAAAGAACGAATACTTTTAACATGATGTCATGTTTACATTTAGATCCACTTAGGGGGCGTTGTTTCTTTTTTGAATGCTTTCGTTATAAGCTGTTTATCGTCTGTCAAAAATTTTCACATGCTTTTTGATCGAATCATTCAGAAAATAAAGGCGAGTTTATTTCTTTTTTTGTATTTTATTTCAATTGTCAACAGTTATTAATTTTTATATATTTGTTTGTATTTATTGTAACATGGGTAAGATACAACTCTATATTTTAGAAAGTAATAATGGTAATGTATTATATTCTTCTACTACTCTCTTCAAATTAAATGATTAAATGATGAAAGATCTAACAGAAATTTACTATTTATCTTGTATATAGTTAACGAATTCTTGTGTATAAAAGGCATTAATGCATTAAATTTTGGTGTTTAAAGGTCAAAGGGGTGAGGAGATGGGAGTCGTGTGTTGTATCTCCAGGAATTGGACTTATTAATGAAGAGTTTACTCGTTATTAGCATTTATAATTTTTTACAAACCTCGTCTCTACCCTCAATTTAAGCCTTTTGTCATTTTATAATAATTCATAATAATAAAAAAAACAGATGGCCCCACATAAAATTTTATTTATTATGATTAAATTAATAATATAAAAGTTGGCATACTGGTGGCCAAGCAGTTCTGTTCCCTCAACGCTGGGAGTTCGGTCGTTGGTTTGCGTCTCACCCGGACGGGCTGGCCGCATACAGTTTTCCGGGTTTTTTCCACATCTGTGATGCCCAAATGGGGGCCAGTTACCCTTAAAATGATCTCTCAGAAGGCATCACCTGAGTGTTGCATTGTTGTAACTTAACAAAACAAACATAAAAGTTATTTTTTCAGTAAAATCTCATAACAGTCAGGAAAGTTACACAACTTGTTACTGGATAGTTTGTAATTGTGGGTATTATCATCATTTAATATTATCAGAATTTTAGTAAATCTAATCTTTCCTATGTAAGTTAAAATAGACTTATAAAGTTTTGTTTATTGTGATCAGATTTTGGTTATATCTATCATTATCTTCAAATAAATAAAATCCTATCTTTCTGTGCTATTTGCTTTGACATATAACTGATAATATGCAACCTTTATTGATCTTAACTAGCATTTTTTGGTTCAGAGTACTCTGACTAAGATTCATTAAGTCTTTTACTTGAAGTTGATACTCGATCTAAAACTTGAAGAGTCTGAGTCCAAAGTATATTTTAACAACATTAAATAGAAGTTATTGAAGCATTATTAGTTAAGATGCAAGGAAACAAAATGTAATTAAATTAATAAAGACAACATGATACTTGTATTTTACTAATTAGTAAAGATAATATACAACTAGCTTAGTTTTGTTGTCATATCTACACTAATGACATTACCATTTGACACAACAGAATCTCTAAATTGATTTCAGATTTTGCAGTGCAGAAAGTTGAAAATATTTCAAATCAGTGTATGCTGGTTCAGAAAATCATAAAAAATCAAGCAATTTATCACAAATCTAACATCACCATTACAAAATACAAGTATGTATATATTTATTTATTTTATGAAGATTTAAAAGAAAAACAAATAAAAGTAAAAAATTCCAAACAAATCAAAAGTTTGGAAATTCTTTAAGACACGCTCAAGTTCAGAACAGTGGCAGATTACCTAATAGACACACTAGGCATGCGCTTAGCACTTCATCACTTCGGGGCTCAAAAATTACATAAAAAAAGGGTAGTATGTCTCCTAAAAGTTTAGTGAATGTTTATAAGATGTATATTATAAAGAAAAAAAACTTGTTAGTATTTAAAGATTTTATTGATTTTAATGCCTTTTTAAAATAAAAAAAAAATTAAACAATTTTACATAAAGGACCTTGTAACAAAATTGCATCTAGGGCCTCAAAGGAATGTAATTCACTATTGGGTCAGAAGCAGAAGCTTGAAAGCTGGATGGCCAAGATGGTTAAGGTATTAGCATATTGCTGTGGGAACCTAAGATTGAGTCTGGGTCAAGCAGCTTTCCTAGGAATTTTTCATGGTCAGTCTGCCCTGGATAAGTTAGGTTTCATTCCTCACCATCTAGCCAAATCCACTATATGTATGAAAAATTGGACCTCAGTGCAATAGAGTGAAGAGAGTAAAATAAAACTAAACTTTTAAGTGAAATATTATGCAAATTTATGGTAAACTTTCTAAATATTTACTTGATTTATAAGGCATCTTGTGTCATATAATAGTGGTTCATTTAGTACACATTTGAAATGTTATGAAAAAGTTATGCAAACAATAATAATTTGGTAATTATAATTAAACAGATGTTTGCAAAACAGGATATGAATTTTAATTAATTAATTGTATTTGCTAAATGTATGAAATCTCAATATAATAGCCTAAATAAAAAGTGACTAAACTAGATAAAAATATTTTATTTAGACTCTTAAAAGTACATAGATTTTTTTCATTTTAATATTGTACTGTAGATATCAAATTTCAATAAGCAGGAACTGATATATAGTATTTAAATATGAACTTGGAAATCTAGACTCAACTTGAACTCTTAAGTTGAGTCTAGTCTCAGAATGCTGAGTTTTGCCAATCCTTAATATTAACCAGTGCTTTAAACAATTAAATATTGTTTTTTCATTAATTTCTTGTAGTACAATAGTTTGAATTAATGATATTTCTTAATTCAATGATATACTATATGCATTACTATTAATTAATAGTTAAATAAATCTTTGTTATACATTTTTTTAAAATTGTTTTACAATGTCATTTTAATGTCAATCAACGAAATTAGAATGTCCATTAATTCAACTTTTATTTACTTATCCCTTCTTACTGTTATCAGTCAGTTATTGTAATTAATATAGTTGAGTGTCAAAACTATTATATTAAGCAGATTCTTTTATAATAAAAAAATTGTTTAAAATATACAAAATATAAGAATTAATACAATTTTTAAAATTTACTTTAGAGAGTACAATGGTGTTTGGATTATTTGATAATTATCAAGCCTTTAATAATCAGCAATATGAATCATTGAAAAAAGAAGCTCAAGAAAGTGGAACATTATTTGAAGATAAAACTTTTTCAGCTGATGATTCATCTCTTTTCTTTAGTGATCTTCAACAGCAGCAGTTAGAAGGAAACATTGAATGGAAAAGACCAGGGGTTAGAAAAATTTATTTAGTCTGTCTTTTTATAATTTAATAATAATGTTTTTTTTTTTTTTTAAACTTAAAGTTATTTAATTTATAAAATTAGAAAAATCAAAATAAATGAAATTGTTTTCAAAAACTATTATTTTTTTTATC
>NW_019388965.1:0-6098 GCF_000671375.1 Centruroides sculpturatus
CCTTCTTAGTATTCTTGTTTAGTATAAAGTTAAGTTTAATGCTTAAAGCCAACGAAAAGGCTTTAAACTATTACTAAAATAATACAGATACTAATGTAGCAAGCTCTGTAAGAAGCAAAATAATTTAATTGAAACAACACGGAAAAAGAATGAATACAGTAAAATTTAAGTTACTTAAATTATAACTTCCTTAATTCTAACTTAAAACTAGTTATACTAACGTACCCTTTAGTCTGTGTAACTTTTATGTAGCTGCAGTACTTATTTACGATGTATGCTACAATTTAACATTTTTTAGACCCATACGCTCGCACACCAACGATACTTGTAGTAGGAATCAACTTATGTACACCGCTCAAAGGGTTTCTTTTTTTATTTCCTTACCTTTTTCTTCCTCTCCTCTCTTTTCTTCTTTTCTTACGCCGACTAAATACTATGTATACTGTCGGTGTGCTTCGTTAACATAAAGTATTCAAAATGAACTTACCCTTATTAAAATATAAGTAAAGAAAGGAATCAAATCATCCATGCTACCAACATCTTTGGAAAATCGATTCAAGATTTTTCCTGAAAAACATTAAAATGAAAAATATTAAATCATATTACATAAAAAAAGTGTATTGATAATTGGCTAATTATTACAGTTTATAATTAACGAAACTATAGTGAAAAATAGTAAATCATATTACATAAAAAAAGTGTATTGATAATTGGCTAATTATTACAGTTTATAATTAACGAAACTATAGTCACTGTATTTTTGTACTAATAAAAAATGTTAGTGAATTAATGTAAAATAATTATGAATTATTGTAAAAATGTAAAAAGTCAAATATAGTTTGAGTTGTCATATATTTATTTATTAAAAACTATTAAGGATTTTAAAACATAAAAATTAATTTTTAACAGATTAGCAGCTGCGGAAGTTGATTGTGATTTAGCACTTTCTATTGATTCAACATATGTTAAAGCGTATCTACGAAGAGGCTGTGCTAGATTTGGACTTAAGAAATTTGAATTAGCTAAAGAAGATTTTGAAAAAGTTTTAGAATTAGATCCAGATAATAAACAAGCAAAAAATGAATTATTAAGGATTGAAAAGGTTTGTTAATAATCAGTCTATATTTTAAAAACTTATGATTTTGAAATGATATAAGTAATAGCAATAAAACACACTTAATTGATAACAAAAACATATTACTTTTTAATAACTATTTTCTTTTTGGTTTTAGTATTAAAATAAATATTAATAATATTGAGCTATGTTCTATTATAGTAAAATGTCAGTATTAGGGAATTGTGGAAACCATTGAAATGTTTTTGTTATAGTGAGTTTCGTTATATTGAAATAATCAAAAATGCAAGGATAAAAAAATGTTTACATTATAAACAAATATTCTAAACCCGATATATAACATAACTAAATACCAATCGTATGCCGAAAATCTATCGGGCTAGTTTTAGGCTAATTACTAAATGAATTACGTAACCAATTTGGCTCTAGAGGTAGGCATTAGGCGCCATCTCTTATTAATATTAATAATTATAAATAAATTAATTAATTTAAATCAGCGGTCCCCAACCTTTTTATCGCCGCGGACCGGTCAACGNTCTTACTGTCCTATAGAAAATAAAAAGAATGTCTTTATTATGGAATTGAGAAAGATATTGAATCGAACAACCCAGCAAGAAAATATAGACATTGAAGTAAAACAATTGTTTAAAAAATTTCTATTAAATGATTATCCGAAGTATATTCTTTGTAATTGGTACAAATTATATTTAAAACGTAGATTTAATGTTAAAAATGACATAGATATTTGTTATGTAAAGTTTCCTTACGTTACTAATATTTTTGAAAAATATAAACAGATATTTAAAGTATTTACTATATGCGTAGTTGCGAATCAAAAGAATAAGATGTCAAACATTATCAACATAGTAAACAGTGAAAATTTGCCGTGACCAATTTAAGAACGGTGGTGTCGTATACAGAATGTCATGTACTTGTGGAAGTCCAAATTATTACATTGGAGAAATTGGGAGAAGATTGGAGTTGAGAATAAAGGAACATGAGGAGGCCATTAGACTGAGAAGAACGGAATGAACATGGTTTTTACATTGTAGAGAATTTAACTGTAATATAAATAGAAAAAATACTAAATTATTGTATAAAATAGAAAATAATTTAGAAAGAAAAATTGTAGAACATTTTTGTATCGCCGAACATGTAAATGTACTTAATTTGAATGCTGAAATGATTGTTGATGCATGCTGGAAACGACTGTTGGGTATAAAGCGTAACCAGCGATTCACATCTTGATGTATCCACTAAGGAGGCTTGATGACGAAATGTATTTGGATCGTATTAATAAAATAATCAGTTCTTTGCCATTTGTTTGTCGTGTTTTGGCTCATAGAATCCTCGAAGTCAGAAATAGAAAGAATGTAATTTTACTTTTTTTAAACTAAAAATTTTTTATTATTAGTGTGTTATGATTTTCATAGTATGAGGCTACTTGATTTTTCTAAATTAACAACTATATTTACTTTTAATTATCGGTAGGCATTGTGCAATATGATGTGTTCGTTGTCCGAACTGTTCGGATAACGAACATCTCTCAGAACAAGCATAAGATTAAGCGACGTAAAATATTGAATCCGATTGGTCTTCTAGCAACAACTCGAAATTTTTTGGAGCGCGGAAAACGTCAACATCGGCGCTCAATTTGTTATATACTGCTCGGATTGTATTTCTCTATACTTTGAAACTTTCCCTTCTAATTCCAGCCTTATAATTTTCTGACAGAAACAATTCTTTTGTAGTATTCGCGAGACTGTCGGGCGGGTACTCGTTAAGTTTTGCGTAGGTATTTATTTTCGAAAGGTGAGAGTATAATAGCAAAGGTAGAAAGAGGGTGGGTAGATGTTTGATGTTGCTGAGCAATATGGCTTGAGCAGGTTTACAAAAGGCTTCAGTTCAATCTTATCTATGAAAGATAGTGTACAAGCAAGTCTTCTTGCTTGTACACTATCTTTCATAGATAAGATTGAAGCAGCTATCTGAAGATTGAAGCAGATATCTGAAGCAGCTAAAGAAGTAACAAAAATCACATATGAGACGAAAAGAACATTGAAAAACTCAAAATGGAACCTGAAACTGATCTGACGACAGAAGCACTTCAATAACACTTCAACGAAGAACACGAAGAAACTCGGCAAGATATGTTTTCTTCTGAAAAAGAAAATTAATGCCGATATCTGCTATTAAACAAATTTTGAAGAAGTGAGGGGATGTCAGAACAACGGTCTTACAATAGCATTCAAATCTAGTTGAGGTTACTATTCTTGTCGATCTCCACAATTATAATGCTATTAAAATTAAAATTTTTTGTTATAGCGGTTAATTACTTCTGAAAAATCACGAAGAAGAGAGAAAAGCAATCGACATTAGACAGATTCTTTTGCCTCCACAAATGGAAAAAATGTGACTAATAAAAATGCAATACTGTGTATATATGTATTTTTATTATTACATATAAATAAACGTAGTAAGAAAGTATATATTTTTTTATTTTTTGGGGTCTCCAGAATGAATTAATCAAATTCCCATAAAAACCTATGGTAAATTGATAATTGGTTAACTAACAATTTGGATAGCGAACAAAGTTTTGGAAAGGATTATGTTCGTTAACCGATCACCCACTATATTACAAAAACTTCAAATAAATATTATTTAAATGAATTCAGTATGCAACTATTGCCATTTTTCCTTATACAGGTATACCTTGAGTTACGTCGTTCTTGATTATATGTCATTTATCAAAAAATATATGGAAAAATAAAAATCAAGTTTAAGTCATTTTATTCGACTACATTTGTCTGCCACAAAATATTGAAGTCGTAATATCACTAGAAAAGCGTTAAAGCACATAAAATCATATTAAAATATGTACATTTACAGTAATTGTTAATATATAATCATCATAAATCCTAGAGAACAAAACATGAAAACATCTGTGTTCTTCTTCTTCTTAACAGTTTAATATGGAGATGTTAGCCGTGTAGGCTCTTTCAACATCTGTGTTTCAGTGCTCAATATTCGTATTTTCCACAGTAGTTCCAATATCTACCATTTGGTGTCGTTGTCAGCACCACTTGATATTGGTAAATTTAATATAAATTAGTTTATTTTCTACTGTCGCAAGATAATTTTAATAACTGTATTTATTATTTAACCTTACAAAATCATCTTATTTTATAATGTCTTAGAACAAACCACATTCACAAATAGAGAGTCCGCGATGTACTGTAAACATCACCAAATTGTAAACATGTACTGTACATTTACAAGTATGTACTACACTGTACGTACATGAATTCATAAATTTAGATTACTTTTTCCTGTACTATATTAAAAACTAAAATTTATTTGTTCGTAAGCTTAAAATAGATTCTTATTAACAATATATTATTAAAAATGCATTTATAAATAAAATACAGAACTGGAAATGGTTATTTGTGGTTTAGCCTAGTGACAAGTAAATTTGGAGACAAGTAAATTCGACTTACATTGTTTTTCGACTTAAGTCGCCTCTCCTGGAACCACGTAAGGCGAGGTATACCTGTATAGTGATTTCAACTTTTTGTATTAAAACATTATTTCTTTTATCAGAAATCTGGACAAATAAATAAGTTTATTTATGAGGAATTACAATAATAATACTTTAACAGAAATTTCAAAACTATTATAATTTAAGAAAAATTAAAAACATTGCTTTAAAACTTATATGCTAACTAAACAATCTTTGACTCAATATTCATAATATTTATGAGTATTTTAAAATTTACATTGAACTTTAAATACTGTACATATAATTTCAACTTTAAAAAGTTTTCTGGTATAAGAGTTTCATACTTGCATAAATCTATAAAACTGTTGAAGAATTCACTTATAATAAATGCAACACTTTTGAGAAGTATTTAATTATATTAATATTTTATATATTAAAGTATGGATTATTATTTTCATTTCAGATTTTGGATTTAGTAATTTCTATTCTACAAGAAGTCAACTAACTACATGGTGTGGCAGTCCACCATATGCTGCACCAGAAGTTTTTGAAGGAAAAAAGTATATTGGACCTGAAATTGATATATGGGTAAACTTTTCATTTGCTTATGATAAATTTGAAATAGAATTAATGATAATGCATAGTAATGAATTATTACTAAAGTAAATATTGCTATTATATAATATGCTTATTGTTGTCACTAACTTGTAAGAAGATTCTCTTAGTGACCACAGAGCAGAAATAAAAAATCAAAACTGCTCTCAAACTGA
Organism: Centruroides sculpturatus; assembly: GCF_000671375.1. Lineage (NCBI taxonomy): Eukaryota > Metazoa > Arthropoda > Arachnida > Scorpiones > Buthidae > Centruroides > Centruroides sculpturatus. The sequence goes on from NW_019388965.1 coordinate 5,345, forward strand.
GGGTNTGTATGTAATTTTAGATTGCTTGCTTCTAGTTAAAAGATCTTTATAAATTTCCTTATATGGTGCTAAGCACTTATGGAATAAAAAAAAAAAACATCTGGCAACAACAGAAGCAGAAGCGTCGAGATCTGGCAAAATTGAAGCAATTTTCGCGAAGGACCGTGTGTATGGAGATAAGAAAAAAAAATTTACACACTGAAGTACTAATAGTTCACGAAAATAATAATTTTCGTGAACTATTAGTACTTAAGTATGTAAAAATTTATTACATTTCATGTTGTACGAGGGTTTTACCCATTTCTCGAACCGTGTCAGAGTGAATCTGTGCTATAAAAGTACCGTGTTATACGGGGGATGGTACCTATTCTCGAACCGTGTTAGAGCGAATCCGTGCTATAGAAGTGCCGTGTTATACGGGGGTTACCTGTACATGGTATGATTTAAATGAAAATTCAAGCAGAGTTCTATAATTTATTTTAAAATTTATAGCTGTGATCGTCATCGATCGACTTTAATACGACTGACTTTAATGCAGATGAAAACCATCTTGGAATCATTGAGAAACATTGCCGAAACTTTGATATATTCCTATCTGCTAAAAAATCACATGTTGGAATCTATTGCTACAAAGCTTGACACTGAGACAAGATATCACGTAAATCAGATAATTTGTTTTTTAATATACTGTTTCACCTGCCTTAATGATGCAGTGCAGTAAAAACGAAATTGTTTATTTGTCGCGCAACACATG
>NW_019388966.1:0-5516 GCF_000671375.1 Centruroides sculpturatus
ATATTGATAAAAATATCAATGAGAATTCGTGAGACATTCCTATTATTATTTTTTTACCTGTTTTTTCCGATTTCGTTGATAATTTATTCGTTTTTTTCTCCTTAATTTTATTCAGTAACACACAATTAAATTATTCAATTCATTGCTAATTGCTTATTTTTCTAATTATATGACTAATTTGACATCAATGTTCTGTTAAATGAGGCGATAAATAAAATCAGAGATAATGATTATTCTTAAACTTGTAGCTGTTTAAATTATTAAATTACAATAAAATTCTAAGTAATTTCTTAAATATAATATACTAAATTAATAAAATAATAATAATAACCTTAAGTTAATTTTTAATTTTGGCTTTTTAATTATAATTAAATGCCCGAATATACCGATAAATGTGTTAAGTATACGTGTAATAAATACAATTTTAGTATTTATAACTGGCATTATTCGTAATGTAAAGTATTGTAAGTAATAAAAAACATTATAACATACTATAAATATGAATTACAAAGTTATTTTAGTTTCCTAAAAGGATGACTTATGCCCTTTTACCCTCTGACCTTCCATCTAAATATCTTAATTTCGATGCCGATCTATATTGATAAATAGTAAAATTTCTATAATAAATCTTTAGCAAATAAACTATTTTATTTCTAAAAATTCTAAAAAATTTTAACTTAATTAAAATTTGGTAAAATTAATTCGAAAAAGGAAAGAAATTAATTAAAAACCTTATTTATTCTTACGTATACAGATAGAACTGACTCTCTGTATTTAATATGATTTCACTTATAGAAAAGAAATTAATTTACCTTATAAATGTTGATACGTTAACTTATGAGCTTTTAGCCTATTAAACGAATGGTGACATTTATTATTTGTTGTATACTGTAACGAAATTAGTTCATCTAAATACATAAACGGCTTCACGATCTTATCGCTCCCGCCATTAAAAACTGATATATAAACCTATATTTTAATTGCAAAGCTTAGAAATGTGTTAAAAATACGAAAAAAAAAGGTGCCATAGAACTATATTTAAAGCCGTATTCAAGGTATATGAATAGAGTTGTTGATGCAGAAAGGTGCACGACCTACCATCTAATCTCCTTTTCTATCGCGTATTTAGCACGTTCAATTAGTCAGGTGTGGGTCAGGCAGGTATCACGTTTCTAACGTCCTATCTCCAGTCAGGTACCTAATAATAAATTACACCTTACAAACTTCATCCGTCACTATTTGCCGGGTTTGCGGTCAAAGAAGCATAGAAAAACTCCGTTTTCTCCAACAAAAATGGACGAAATTTTCGTCGGGTTGCTAAAATAGATAAGGATCAGCACGAGAACTTGCAGAGTAATAATGACTGCCTCTTTATTTTTACAAGTAAATGGATACAGGCGATAAAGCTTTTTTTTTCTTATATTTTTTTTTTCATAACCTTCCATGCAGTTAAATTTTGTTGATCAGAAAGGGAACATTGTAAAAAATCAAATTGAATGCTGAGTAGGCATTCTGATTTATCTTCTCAAGTAAAGGTTAAATTATTGATAGGTATCTTGGTATTTTACTCGAAATTTGCAATAAGTTATCCCAAATATCTTATTTACCCTTATATTTTTCGACTTTATATGTATTTATTTCAAAGAAATTTTTATTAAAAGGATCAAAGTTAATGATGAATCTGCGAGAAGATACTCAACTCAATTTAAAATGGTATCAGGTTATCATGCTCTAGTGACCTAGAATATAGAATATTGAGATGAGGAAGAGAACATTGCTATGGTTATTCGAGGAGATTTTCCAGATTTTCTTTGACTAAAAAGATATTTACTCTGTTTTAGACAGTAATACATTAATATAGTATGCCTTTCAGGACACGGGGTTGCATCAATTAACTCTAAATTATTGTAATTAAAATGGTTTCTATCTGACCGTAAGTCAATAATTAGAGAATAGGAAACTGCTTTAATAAAAATTAATTTATTAAATTTATAATTAAATTAATAATAAACACTTTTTAATAGAAATTAGGGGGAGGGAAATGTTTAGAATTTTATCTTCTCCCGTGTAATTCAAGCATTGAAATTAAAATGACTTTGTTATCTTTAATCTTAAAACTAACGGCTAACTAATTATAGTAAAGACCTGTCTAAAATGAAACCCAAATAAAACGAAACCTGACTAAATGAGAAAAAATTCTTCGATACGTAGCGATTTTCTATGTTAAATACGAAAAAAAAACTTGTTTAAAACGGAACCCAGCCAAACCGGGAAAAAATATATACAGTAAAACCTGTTTAAACCGGAATCGCACGGTACCGAATATAGGCCTATATATTCTTCCCAGTTTGTCAGATTTCCGTTTTCAACAGGTTCTTTCTTTTTAACGTAGAAAAATCTTTCCGTTTAGGCAGGTTTCCGGTTTTGAACAGGTTTTAATGTATTCGATACCATTCGATTCCGGTTTACGCAGGTTTCACTGTAATAAAATGGTAAAATAAATGATAAAATGGTTAAAAATGTTAGAAAATATTGCCGAATTTAATAAAATCATAGATTCACTATCGATTTTGCAAACGGTATCGGAGATTTTCTTCTCATTTAAATATTTAAACTTCCAATTCTTTTGCATAACCTATCTCAAAACGTTTCGTTTTTATTAAGCGATGTCTTTTTTTTGTATTGCCGATCAAATTATTTAAATAAATAAAAAAAATCTTAAGTTTTTTTAAAGTTTTAAATCTTTAATTTAGCTTAGAAACTGCAAATAAAAAGGTTCTATTCCAGCTCTTACATAAATATGAACTCTTGTAGAATATAATGCATGATTTATTTATGTATGGGTGATTAAAGTGTTTGATTATGTAGTAAAACTATAACTGACAAATCTATCGTAAAAAATGAAATATATTTTAATACATAAATAACGTCAAAGTATTGTGTAATAAAATTTGAATATATAAATCATGTTTTTAAAAAAAGAATTTAAGTACGCTGATAGGGAAACCTGATAAGGAATCAAAAATATAATATATGATTATGTCTTAACCAGTTAAACACTAAGAATAATCATTTTTTATTTTACTCTAATGGTTTTCTCTCTTGTATCTATGTATATAAAACTCAAAATATGTATGCAAATTAGGTAAATGATTCTATACTATTTACTGTAGCTGCACTAAATTTAACATTATTATTCTCCGATACCCTAAAATTACTACCCCTAAAGTATACCCCTTTTAAGTTATTATGTGTGTTAGGTAAAGGGGTATGTTGATTGTATCCGCACCAAAAACCCCTAAATTCCATCCTCTCTTAACTTAAACCCGTACAATTTCTTGTGTTTTGTAGATTCATTAGAGAGGTTGAGGCGCACGTTTTAAACGTGTAAACGTGTACGTGTGACGTTTGGCACCGCTTTCCCGTAAGCCTAAAAGTTTGACGATGGTGTATGGACTGTCGAGCGTGATTCCACCGACTATCCAAACACCATTGTCAAACTTTTAGGCTTACGGGAAAGCGGCGCCGAACGTCACACGTACACGTTTACACGTTTAAAACGTGCGCCTCAACCTCTCTATTATGTTAAATATTCGGGTCAATAAATGTACTGTATTGTACAGTACATTTAGTTATTAAGACCATTGTTTTTATAACTCTCTCCCAACCCAACCTCACCAATCCCCACCCCTAAAAAGCACGAGTAACGTAGGGCACACGCAGCTGATTATATATAATTTCCATCCGAGAAAATTATATTTTTCTACCTGAATATGGCTTTGTCTTAAGACGGACGTAATAACACCCTATACTTGTAACTTGTTTATTAACAATTCACAAGTTCATTTTACAAGCAAATATATAGCCTACATTTTTAAGTGTAATTAAGTAATTTAAATCATAATAAATCTGGAATTTTACTCGTATTTTGCATGTTTTTACGAATTAAAAGTTAAAAAATTAATTTATTTTTTCTTCTTTTCGAGTAAACATATTTGTTTCTACTTTAATTAATAATAAATCGATTTATTATACTTTTTTTTAAAAATAAATTTTAAATAAACAAAAACAGATTTAAGTAATATAATAAATATTTAATAAGTAAACAAGAAGCTTGTTTTCTCTTTAAACACTTTGTTTCCAATGAATTCCACCCTTTTGTATGAGTTAAATTAATTTCGTACGAATCAAATTTAACGCTAATTAAAATTAATTAAGAGTTCTTACTATTTTATCGACCGAGTTTTATGTAATAAGTTTATGCTAAACGTTTTATCACCAGAAATTTTATTGAACACTCCTGTTTTCGTAGGCCTATATTAATAAATTTCTATCGATTTTATATAGGCCTATATATATATATACGAACGCAATTTGAAGTCATTCTTCTGAGAATTGAATCAATAAATTGCCTCCTTGATTGTATTTAAAGTATGCAGACAGATGTAAACACAATTAAGAACGGTCGTAACTCTTTAAATTAATTATGCAAATTAAGTAAATACTCGTTTAAGGTGTTGAAAAGAAAAAAAATAATAATAATATGGAATCGATGTCTTGCAGGTGCGGAATGTCAACAGTACCAATACAATAGAACTTAGGTGACAATAGAGATAGTTGGTGTGTTGACGAGGATGAATGCATAAGGTAAAAATGGGTGATTGGGTCTTATTTACTACAAATTGTATTGATGGAAGGCAAAGGGCCAATTGCACCCCGAAGCTAGCTCTAATGGAGACGTCAGATGTGGGTGGATGTGACTTAATGACGAAGGGGCGGGTTGCTAGGCTATTCGGGTTAATGGTTTTACGACCAGCCCCGGGCTGTAAACTAAGTCTAACACGATATCACTTGCTAATATAGCCGGTTGCCACGTATTATTATATTTTTCTCTGCAAATACAAAATAGACAATTGAATAACCAGAACCCAAGATAAAGCCATTTTCTCTCGTTAAATTTGTTTTCTAATCATCTAATTTACTGTAAATTAAATGTCGCTTTTTTTTAAATTTAAACTTAATCCAACTAAAATTTAATTTAAATACATAAATAATTATGTTAGGAAACAAAAGAGCATATATGATACACACGAGCTGTGATAAGTTAAGCATTTTTGGGGGTAAAAATAATTTATTTTTGAAATATAAGATATTTTTTTTAATGATAAACTGGATTTTTTTTAAAGCAATAAATTTTATTAAATGTGTTAGATCTAACCTAAATAGGTATGACAATGAAGAAAGGGGATAAAATTTATCTGTAAATTTATCTCCCCTACTAGTATTTTCTACTGAAGAACAATGTATTTACTATAATTTTAGCTTATATAGGCCTATATAGTATAGGCCTTCAAATAAATAAATGTAGATAATTAAAAAAGATAAAAGAGAAAAAAATGCACAAAGAACATTTGAACATCTCTCTTTGTTTTTTTAATAAGGAACTAACCTATATTCTAACACTCCACTAGAATTAAATAACATGATTTATTTATGTATGGGTGATTAAAGTGTTT
>NW_019388967.1:0-5557 GCF_000671375.1 Centruroides sculpturatus
TTCACAAAAATCTTTATAAACAAACATTTTAACCACATTCTCACAACACAACAACTCAGAGAACAAAGTGAATACAATATATACCCTGTTAGCGCCGTTTTTTGTTGTTGTTGTTGTTGTTTAAAAAACCCTGCTCGTTCTTCTAAATTCTTATATAATCCACCGAAGGCGTAATACAGAATCTATATACAATATATAACCATACAGCAAAAATGTATTTTTGGTTTTTTTTTCTTTTTTTTGTTGTTATTATTATTATTATTTTACTGTGTACAAATACAATAGTCGAAAAAAGAATTTCTTTTTCTTTACCCTGTTTTTAAGCTTAAATAGCACACATAGTTACAAACACTAATCATTTTAGAAAAGTAGGAAATACTGTATAGAGTCATAGAAAGGCGAGAGGAGTTTAAGAAAAAATCTTTTGGGAGGGGGGATGAAAGCCAAAAGGAGGGTGAAGTATTTGAAAAAACATTGACATCATGGTCTTTGGCACGTCGCCAACTATGTCGGATGTCTAGAAATAGGACTAACACTTTGACTTTTCTACCCTAAAACATTATATGTAACGCTTTACTATCCATCTCGTCCATATATACATTAGTGTCCGAAGATTGTCACTTTATTTTATTTTTATTTATTTTATTTATTTTTCATTATTTCAAACAGTTTTGGTCCCTTTTTTTTATGTTAAATATCTGTGGCTCTTTTCAGTAGACACTAATGGAGAGAAAGAGAAAGAGAAGAAAAGGATAGTGTTCTAATAAGTCATCACAGTTTCGAGACGTAGAGGTTGTGCCAAATATGGACTAGTTTTTAAACTGACGAGTACACGTATACTTCAAATCTCACTAATTTTTACCATACAACCTAACGTTGCGACGTCACCAATAGGAAAACCAGGATAATGGTTGGGATATAATAATAATTATAATAATAATAATAAAAAATCCCACTCGATTAAAAGAATGGTTTTTTTTATGTTTTCTTTAATTTTTTTTAAATAGCATCCTGAGATATTCGTTCAACTAAATGGATTTTTTGTAATTTTGTTTTACTTGTTTTAGTTCAGTGTCCCGCATCATTTCTGAAAAATTTTGATTCTTATTCAGAGTGAAAACTCATGTGAAGAAAACAAATGACAAAATTTACAGATCTTCTACCCAAGAATATAACCTAAAAACAATGGAAGACATCAAAAGAAGCAAAGCCCTAAAAACCTTTCAGTTCTAAATGTACTTTCCTCTTGAAAATACCCATGAAAAAAGAAGAAAAATAGGATGAAATATTCCAAAACATTTCCGAAAAAATGACATTCGATTCTTTAAAAATCATTTTATATTTTAAAATTTAAATAAAGAAAATAAATATTAAAAAAAATAGAAATTTAATTAATTTCTTCCAAAAAAAGAAGGCAATTTAAACTAATTTTTCCACCCCTCTCTCTACGTATAAGCAGTGAGAGGAGGTGGAAAAAATATTATATATTTTTCCACCCTTCCATTTCTTCTTATGTATATAAATTATCTAGACTTATATGCAAAAAATAAATTACATTTTTTAAATTTTTATCGTAAATAAAAGCATTTTTATTTACTTTTTTAAAAACAGAAAATCATTTATGAATGTGATTAGGAAGAAGGAAAATTTGGAAATAATAATAAAATCTTTTTCTAACTCAAAAAAGTTATTACAAATCGATCTTCAATTTTTTATAATTAAAAAAATATATATATTTTAAATCCAATTTTTAGNGAAAAAGTAGATTAGTAGAAACACAATAGTGCAAGCGGCCGGTCTGCCCGTGGTGTGATATCTGATGATAGGTCCGTCGCACGCAACAGCTTCGTGCCCCAAACCGATTCTAACTAAGTAACCGATCGACACCATCAAGTAACATCCTGATAAAAATATGATGGGACGTTCGGGATAACGGAATCTTTGCATGTCGATCAGGAAGGTGAGTACCGTCAAACTCGCCGAGATACAACATAAAATTGCCCACAGTCCGATCCAGAAAGTTGCGAATGTCTGTTCGTCTTTGTTAAAGTAAGGGCTGAAACACGGGGTGGCACAATTAATCACACCGCCGGTGATCACCTTGTTGAAGAATCTGCGATCGTCCATTTCGACTATGGCCACCATCGGGTATCTACAGTCACAAGAACATTCGGAATCTGCAATTCCTTGTACTGGAATTCGAGCAGGACGTTTACCAGGTAAAAGATCGTGCCTATCTCTGTTACGGTATGGAGGTCGACCTCTGTAAGACGGTCTTCTCTCGCGTCCGTCCTTGGCTCTCGGATGTTGGACTATCGACGGGGGTTGTTCGGGAGGTGCTCCTTCTTTCGCGTCCATACATAATCGTTCCTGGTCGCCATATTTCGGTAAATCGTCGCAATTCATTCTCTCCGGCCAAGCGAATCCGTATTGTCTCATAATGGGTGCGCATCCGGATCGTGCTCGCTCGCATACAGAACGACAAGCGGGCAATCTCCCGGGATAATCTTCCATACAGATGGGTGCATACATAGAACATAAAAAGAATTTTAAGTCATCGGAACATTGAATTTCCACCAAAGGCCAAAACTGGTGTACTTCCAATCCCGCTTCTTCTTGCGTGTCGTGATGAAATTGATTGGGCATGGATGTGTAGTTATACCCAATTCCGCGGCACATAGGTATCGATATCTCTTCACACCTTTCTTTGTTTGATGATGCATCTTGCGACTTCACTAGAACTATTAGAAGAGAGCAATAAATAAGAACGAATTTCGACATGTTGCGGCTTTTTCCTAATCAGTCCGATATTGTCTTGGTGTACACTTCACTGACGTCATGAGTTCGCTGCATGCAGCGTGCATGCTAGCCACGAGTAGGGTGTGATGCTTTTAAAGATCAATCACATTTACTGTGCTAAACACTTATTGTGTATTCGCTCCAATAGTCACTTCTCTTTACTGGACTGGCACAGCTGACAACTTCACTACTACTCACTTTTCTAATCATGCGCAAAGCGGCCTCACCCCGCTGACGTCACAACAACATCAGCCAATCATCTCGACGATAACATAGGACAAAGTTCTTGAGTGTCTGAAAGGAATAAAGGAAGAGAGGTCAGTGGAGCAGAGTATAATGCTACAAAATAAGCAAATAAATAGTTTCGAATACATACACACACACACACATATATATAAATACATATTTTTGAAAAAAATGTACTTCAATCTTCGTTTTCTTTAAACAATCTTCTTTAATTTAAAGAAAGGATCTCAAGTGTGGAAGGTTTAAAAATAAATATAAATTTTCAACGTGTCCCAAAACACTTCAGTCCTGATTAAAGTTGAACAGAAAGTTCAATTGTGTAAGGTGAGTAGTGGGGATAAAAGAAAAATAAAGTTGTCAAGACTGTCTGTGGAGGCCACCTTGACGATTCTTTTGTTAGTTTTCCCCAATTGGGAGAGACCAACTGCAGAAAATCGGACAATGTCGAGGGTGTGAAGAATATAAACCTCCCGGGTATAGAACGTTAGGGGTGTCTCCGAGAGGAGGCTGCCACAATGAAGCAATATGGCGTGCCCCCCAACGCTCGACGAGTTTGCACGTGTGACAGTAGCTATGAAGAGGGAGATAGAAATGAGTGCCAAACCTCAACTAATTGATCCATTAAGTCTTCACGTAGGGAACTTAACAAGTATTACTGAAAAGCTTTAAACTAGTGACGTATATAGACAAATGGAATGCACTCGTCATTGTGTGTACCCTTCTCTAAAAGGACCTGTTCCTGGTCAAGTAAACAGTCGATGTAAAATAACAATATTTATTTTTCAACATTTCAATCAATTTCGCTTTTGAAAACACTCCAGAAAACTTTGCACTTTGTAGAGAAGCACACACGTTTCAATCAATTACGATTTTACGATGGATCTCAAGAGTACAATTTTTCAAAACGTGAAATAAATAAAATATAATTTTTTTAACTAAAAAAAAATAAATTTAATAAAATTCTTTGATATTCCACTTGATCTTGTTTATGTAATAATGGGATATAATTCGACAGATTCGATAAAATTACCGGATTAGATAAACAGCAATGGTACGTGTCCGAAGGAAATTATATTGCTTTCTCTCTCTTTTGGAATTCCTCAGTTGTAGCAGGATAAATAGCATAAAAAAAAGAAAAAGAAGAAAGGCAGAAACCTAGATGTTAATTGAAAGACCCTAGAGATGTTGTGGCTGTATGCAAGCTGAATAACACGATTCTGATTTTTCCTTTAAGAAACAATGAAATGTGTCCTGAATACATTAACATTGCTTTACTAATTATTTACCTACCCACTTATCTAGAAACCTAGACCAATGCTATATAATTCAATTAACATTGTTCGACTTCTTGATTAAGGAAAGGAAAAAATCCAGGAAGAAGAAGAAGAAGAAGAAAAAAAAAAATTGTATGAAACTGATGTTTGCGCTTTCTACACGCATGAAAGCATCTCCTCTTACACTACTTGAGCTATACTTCTGCATATCAGAATTTAATAATAAGACTACTGTATCGATTGCCTTAAAAAGTATACTCTATAAATTTTATATAGGCTATATATTCGTGCTTTTGTGTATATTTAAATCCTTATCTTTCTTAAGAAAATCGATCGAAATGAATCATCGAAATTCCCGAACTACGTCAGAAAGATGGAAGCAATAATAGAAATTTCTTAAAAATTAACACCGAAATTTATATACAGAAAAATTTTAATACAAAAATAAGCCATAAAATTTGCTACAAACAATAAAAGAGGAGACCTCAAACAGTAATTTAAGAATTTTTCCAGTTTTTATAAGAGTAAAATAAATTATATTGTGCATAAAATTGATTTAAAATATAAATTACTACATGCAGATAGAACTTCCTCCACTTCTTTTTAAGGTTTAAAGCGTCACGGTAAATTAACTTACAGTCCATTTGTAAATTTCTTTTATTACTTATTTACGATACGTTAGATGCGGTGTGTATACATGTTTATTTAGATATTATAATGTAGAATTTCGGTAATTTTATCGATTTTGGAGTAAAGAAAAAAATTTTTACAGATCAAAGTATCAAGGATAAATGTCTTTGACTTGCCTCTAATGATAGCTATTAACGCTAACGCATAAAAACTGTATTCCTGAGGCAGGTGAAGTCTCCAAGGTGATATAAAGAAGCTTAAGAAGGAAACCTCTCCGGCCAGACTGTCTAAAAACATAAGATGGGAGATAAATCTAATCAAAAAAATTTATTTTACTGCACTTTAACATTACTAAGACATCAACTTATCAATTAAATATACAAAACACTTCACTCTCTTTTTTTTTTTAAGACTTTGTTTAAATTCTTGCATCTTGTTTATTTTAAAGGATAAATATAGACAAACAGGACGTACTTTTAAAGCTAAAAATAAAGTATTAAATAGTATAATTATATGGGACGTTCGGGATAACGGAATCTTTGCATGTCGATCAGGAAGGTGAGTACCGTCAAACTCGCCGAGATACAACATAAAATTGCCCACAGTCC
>NW_019388968.1:0-5574 GCF_000671375.1 Centruroides sculpturatus
TATTGTTTATGTTTGCTACTAAATTGGAATTTTGATATATGTTTAAAAAATATTATTTATTGTACATTAGCTCGAAATAGCAAGATAGCACTTCCACTAGTATTATAAAGTGTACTATAAATTATTTTATAAAAAGTAAAATGATACTCTTTTAAATTCCCGGTGGGAAACATCCCTCTTGATTTTCAAGTAACGATGGACAGAGAAGTAGTGTATGATTTATGATTCTATAAAGAATATATATAATAATGTTTTATGGATTAGATATTTCATATAATGATTATTTAAATTATTTACATTGCACTTATATGAAGTTTTTACAAATAGAATCAAATAATAGCTTTACAGAAAGACCTATAAAGCTATGTATAGGCAATTTCATAAAAATAAGAAATGATCACATCTTACATCATTTTAGAAATTTTATGCTTATTATCTTTCCATTTATTTCTGTCTTGATAATAATATCTTATATATTAAAAAATTTATTCAACGAAGAGATTTTCAGGAGTCATATCATATAACAAGGAAATAATATGCATAACTGTAAAAAATTGCAGACATTTTTAATATTTTTATTATCAAAACAGAATTAATTATTTTTTCGTTAAATTTTTATTTGAATTTTACATTCAAATAAAGATTGAAGATTTTAAATCAAAACATATTTCAAATAAATGCGAAAACTATTGAACATTTCCGGTGAGATCAAAATATCGTTTCCGCGTTATTTATTGTATAAATTTACANTATTGAACATTTCCGGTGAGATCAAAATATCGTTTCCGCGTTATTTATTGTATAAATTTACATATAAAAAGTAGTCGAAAAAATTGCTGATTTAAATTTTAGTATCGGTTAAATATGAAATTTAAATACGCAACAAAAATTTGTTTTCGCTGCTGTTTCTGTTGCTGCATATATGCATTTTTATAATTGATAATTATATTTATTATTAGACAACTACATACTGTACATAAATACACGAAAAAATGGCGTGTACTCATATATATTTTATGCTCCTATTAAAATCAATTATAGCTAAATGTTAAAACCATAACAGTTTGCAAACACATTTTTCCGAATAGATAATAACAAATTACTTAAATAATTAAATGATTAATTTTAATTGAATTATTAGTAAGTTGGTGAATGTGACCTTTGTCCTTGTAATCGTCGCGCCCTTTCCTCTGTTGTGCGAGGGGTGAGTTGAGTTATGTAAACTCTGTCAAAGGAAGTGGTACCGGGGTCTGACTTTAGTTGCTCTTGAACGTGTGTTGTGCTCTAACGTATATTCCTTTTTAGTCCTCTCATTCTTTGTCTTACCTCGACACCACCCTTCATGATATCCATATTCTGATATGAATTTACTCGATTTTAATCTATTAATCAAAAATAAGTACAATGTATTAGTGTATAGTGAGTCTTGCTTGGAAGTTTTAAACAGAGAAACTTATTTAATGACATTCGTAAGAGCTTGCAATTTAATTTTAACCAATGCTTCATTAAAAACTTGTAGTTAATGAGATAGGAATCTATATTTTCAATATGGCTGCCTAATGTGTTTACATCAATTACTCCATTTTTAATTTTATTTCTATGAATAATTAAATATGTTGATTAATTAATTAATTTGATTTCTAAAATAGATTTTTAAATAATTAATTTAACTTATCATGGCTGATTTCACAACGGAATTACTTCACAGCATCTTTGCATAAATTATATATCTTTACATTACGTATATAATATTTTGAATTATATATTTTTCAAATATCGGTAAAGTATTAAACTATAAATTATCAAAATTCATAAAATTAATGAATAGGTGTCAAGAAAATTTATTAAACATGTTTTTTTTGAATAATTAAAATTACTGAAAATTATATAATTATTATGACTTAAACTATGTGGAAGCAATATGCTAAAATTTGCCATTTCTTGAAACAATAGTACATCTTGTAATAGACTCGTTTGAAAATCTGTCTAGTTTTTCTGATCACTTCTCGAAATGCTAATTTGATTTATGCAGATGTTGAAACGGACTGTCAGTATCTGTCTAATAAAACCAGACATTTCATATAATATAATTTCAGTTTTTACATTTTTACAGTGAAAATAAATACTGTATTGCGTTCAAATAAACTAGTTTATGTACAAAAATACTGGAATATAATATATACAAAACTTGGAATTATTAAGATAACAAAACAGAGTATTGATTTTAATCGAATTATCTACGGCGAGTTTTACGATTATTTTGAAAAATTAAGCAATATGTTTAACTTTATACACAATTACAATGAATTTTTCCAATCAATTCGCTCTGGAACTCACTGATGGAAAATTTGACTAATTTTCTGTATTCATAAAAATATTACATTTTATCATACCATCATAGAAACTATTATACGATAAACTAAGTTATATTAGCATTGTTGCGCTGTTATCATCAATGGCGAAGAGCCTAAATAGCTTTTGAGGCTGAGCCTACCCATTCTAAATGTTAAATTATTGTTGTTCTAAATATTAAATGCTGTTATATTGAGGCACTTCGTACTCTTTTTCATATGGTTTGCTCTTTTCCCAGTCCCTAAGGAGGCCAAGATTTCATTATCAACAAACAATACAAAATTCATGACTTATGACATGACTTATACTCTATTCTGCAAATATAAAAAAAGAAACTAATGAGCGATATTTGTCTTTTGTCCGTACAAGTAGTTATTGTTCATTGTATATTGACGGAAATCATATTTCTTGTTTACAAGGCCAAGTTAGCCCAGAATTCACCAAGTGTCACCTTGTGGGAGCTCTGATCCAACATTGAATCATAGAATTTGAAGCTTGTTGCATAATTTACGATGTCCTTTTCCATAGTTTGTGTTCCCTTTTTTATATAGTCTGCGGGCGTTGCTGATTTCATTTATTAGGTGAAAAGATCAGGTTAGAGTAAACATTGGTAATTTCGTGATACTTTTTATATTCATCTTCATCAAATAAGTACTATAAGATGAGCGTTGAAATTTTTCTCGCAGAATGTGTGGAATATATTAAATTCGAAAATTTTGTTCGTTTGAATAAACTCATTTTATAGATTTTTATTGTATGAAGAAAAACTTGGCTATTTGTAGAAGTGTTGTAGGAGACTGGTTTTATTTTAAATTTACAAAAATAAACAATGTTGACGATAAGTGAATTATTTCAATAAATTAAAAACTGGAGATATATTTAAATACGGTCTTGACTTTCATCTATATAACACCGTTCTTTAAATTAAGGAAGGACAATCAGACAGAGGGAATTTATAAGTTTACAATTTTTCAAATTGCAACCCAATATATAGACTAAAGTATCCTCTCACGAAATTAGCAATGTATTATCACAAACTCATGACATCACAAAATAATCACTTGCATGCAACGTAAGAAATATAACCGTAGAAAACTGATATAGATATATTCATAATGACAAAATAGCAATGCTGTTATCTTCAGAGTATGGCCCCTTTAATAGGATAGTTAACATTTCCATTTACGAAATATATATCGATAATTAAACAATTATTCATTTTATTACGAATTTACCAATGTTTATCCTACTTGTTAGTAGCGTCCTGTATAAGGAATCATTTGTATGTCTGTTTTTTTCTGATTTGTGATGGATTGTTCACTGTAATAGTTAAGATCTGTATAAATATCATAAAACTTACTATTGACGCACCACAACTACATCTGTCTCTGGATGCCATATACCGTAGGCATGTTCTTCCTTATATTCAAATATATTCTTATAGCTTATATTCAGTTCAATCTTTTTTTTTATTATTCTTTAATTTATTCCCTACAATAATAGTTAGTTATGTTTTGTAGATTCTCTATAAAGTGTTGCAACTGTTTCTTTTATTATTTTTTAAATTTTTGTTATACGTTATAAAAAATATTCGCTATTCTTTTCTAACATAAATATATATATTATGTAAGAAATTATAAATTTCCTCTGAAAATGAAAATTAACTGTGGATTGTACTACTGTATATGCAATTTTACAGTACAAAAGACTTTGTAAATGAAAATATGCGATTTCCTAATAGCAATTCCAACATAGTTTTCAGAAAACTTAAATAATCAAGAAATAAAATAATATTTTGCAATTGCAAAGAAGTAAAAGGATTTGGATTAATCAAATTTGTTGACGGAAGGAGTGAATATATTATGAGAAATACCAATTTTTTACAACTTTACAGGATCTGAGCTAAAATAAAGATAGAACTGTAGGATATTACAGTGGAATCCCGGTTAACGAATGTCCTGGTTAACGACCAAATAGGTTAACGAACTTTTATTTTGCAAAAATTTCGTCTCGGATAACGAACAAAATTCGGATAACGTAACGGTATTTTGTGTGAAATTTTAGTTGGTGTTAGGCATGCGCGAGTTAAGCATTGCTTTTCCGAATGTTTGTGCTATACTTCTTTTTTCAATTTTGTGATTTTTATATTTAATCAATATGGCATACAAGAAAGAAAAAAGTCATAGTGGCAATAAAAAATGACAACGCAATATAAAAGACAATGCGCTATCGCATCTGAGAAAAATTTTGATTAAAAGAGTAAGACGATCAACTTTAGATCAATTTCTTGTTCCTTACGGAGTTTGTTTGTTTGTTAAGTTATGGCAACGCAACACTTGGGCGATCTGCCTAGGGGGAATGCCTTCTGGGAGGTGTTTTTGAGGGAAACTGGCCCCTATTTAGGCGTTACAGACGGAAAACTCCACATGGTCAGCCCGTCTGAGCGAGGTGCAAACCCACGAACGAACCTCAAGGTACGAAGACCACTTAGCCACTGGTGGTTTTTTTTTTACCGAAACAGACTTCAACTCGAAGAATCTTCCGATGAAGTGCTACCCGTTATTTTTTTGGAAGGGATTCCCCTTCTAAACATAAAGGTACATCTCCACTTTTCTGCCACCAACTACAACAAACGAAGATATGTACAATGCTATTTTATTAAACAAAGTTTAAATGTTTGTTGCTGTAATGATAGATACTACGTTTTCCTACATTTTCATCAAAGAAAATTACTGTATATTACAAATAAAATCACAAAAATTTCGGAGACTAGAACGGATTAATTGCATTTGCATTAATTTCTATGGGAAAAATTGCTTCGGTTAACGAACAATTCAGTTAACGAACGGAGTCGCGGAACGGATTAAGTTCGCTAACCGGGGTTCCACTGTAATAAAATGGAAAAAAAAACATTAGAAATGCATCTCAGTTCTGTTTCATAATATGCTGGTTTTTGAACTTTCAAAAAAATTAAAACATTTACAATATTTTCTAAGCTTTTTAAGCTGATTCTGTCAAAATAACTGCTTTAAAAATATATAGACTATTTAAATAGTAACTTCATAAATTTATAGAAACTGTAATTTTATTCTTTTTGTTTTTAGGTTATTTTTCTTCATCAGAAAACACAGTTTCTCTTTAGTTTTATAAAATTTGCATTATTCGCATTTCTATTTTCTAAAATTCGTTTTTATATAAAGTTTATATAAACGCAGAAATACT
>NW_019388969.1:0-6126 GCF_000671375.1 Centruroides sculpturatus
AATCGTGCAATATTTTATTATAACCGCATTATGTATCTTATTACAAATTTCTATACTACACGTGAAAAAAAAAGATAAAATTGCTATTGTGTCCACCACTAATATCCAAATATTAGTGGCGGAGTAGAAGCGCTGTATCGTCAGCATCCAAAAAGCCAGATTCATGCATGTGCTTTACAGAGCACCAACCTCACCCGGTTTAGCTGGTGAAAGCCTAGGACCTTGGGTGGATGCTACACATATACCACATCCAATTCTATCCAGGACCGGTTCTGGGCTGTTAGCCGCTTGCCTGCTAGATATTTGGCCACCCTCGCCCGATTACGTGAATCATGAGTAGATTTATAACTTAACCCAACCGATAAGAATTTACTGGTATGTTTTTACAATAGTTCTGTATAGTTGACAGAAGTTCAAAAAATTCATTAAAATATTTGATATATTTATTCTGCTTTTATTCCGCTCTCCCATCTTATATTACTTACGCATTTCAATGTTAAACCAGTGGTATTACGATTTCATACGTCCCATCTTTAAGGGGATGTAGAAAAAAACGTGTACAATTCTTGTACAATGTTAAAAAATTAACTGTCACTTTGGTAGCATCATTTATAACTAAATTTAATGAATGAGAGAGATGCACGAGTACAGAAAAAGCTCTAGAATTTATTTTCCTTACATTTATGATTTATATATCCGTTTGTCATAAAAATTTGTCTTTCCACTTTTTTCCAAGACTACAAATATTCGAGTACAAAGTAACCGGTTTTGACTTATTTCTATTTAAGAAGTAGTTAAATAATTAAGTGATTAGGGAATTGGGGACATAAACAAAACGATGATGAAAGAGTTGAAATTTTACTTAAACAAAAGCTTAACCAAACCATCTCTAGCCGAGTACAGTGGAGACTGATTTCTTCGTATTATTAATGTAATAAAGACAGAAATTTTTCCAGTTCAACAAGAGTGACCGAAAAGTTGTAAATTTTGGAAATTTCTGAGGACTCTTGGTCCCAAAACGAATTAGAAAACAAATGACTATTAAGTTTAACATATTTAGACTTTTACAGCTATGGCGAGAAATGTTTAAAATCTACAACAGCCCTGTCGCGTCTTTTGAGATATACTAGTGATGCGACAAAAGGGGTATTTGACATTGACCGGTATTGGCACCCTGGGGATTTGACAGTCCGTGTGTATGCACGCTCTGCAACCGTCTTCGATTCCATCCATTATCCACTCTTAGGGAGCTATTTGACTAATTGGATTGTTTTAAGATTTAAAAAGTAAAGAATATTTTATATTTTTATGTACGTTTCTTTACAAAGTTATATTTAATTATAATTTTCTTTAAAAGTATATTCATACAATTAAAGAATATTTTGTACCAGGTATGTACCGGTACATCCATCACACATTTTATTTCACCAAGTAAGTTTTTATTATTTTATTTTTAATTGTAACCCTTATATCGTAGCTAGCGATTCGGAATGTAATTGTGATATTAAAAATGCATTTAGAGAAGTCTACGGTTTTTACTGNGTTACTAAGCTGCTATTTTGATATATTCTACATATAAATAACTCAGATTTATAGAAATCTGAGAACTTTTCATCGGTTCACTTATAAGAGATATACTATCTTGTATGTCCTTTTATTTGTGTTGTGGATTTATACTTTAAATTGGAAATTATTTTTGAGTTAAAGTAATTAATTGATGAAAGTAAATTAATTATATGTAAAAATGGCAAAATTGTTCTTTTGTTTGATAAAAGTTACAATAACATACATAATATCTACTTTAATGATAAATAAATACATCACACGTATATAGTGAATTATATATGTAGTAAAGTTTAATTTTTTTTAATGATTTTTTTTAAATAAAATGAAATATAAATATTTATTCATATTCAAATGGTATTCAGATAGTTGAGAGTCAGAATTAGAAGTTAATCAATAAGCATTCTTATATTTAAACTTGTAAATGAACACGATTAAGAACATTGATGATGATATTAAGAAAATTATATAGTTTAACAAGTTCTCAATTAAGCCAAGTATATATAAATTAATGTAACTATACAATATATTAAGTATTACTCGTGTAGAAATTAATTGTATGTTATGACAGACAAAAATATTCTGTTGGATAGTTATTTAAATTAATCAAATAAGATTATTTTAATCTAAAAAGTATGTTCAAATATTTAGTATTTAAGAAAATTTTTATACAGTGTAGATAAAAAGTCCCTTGCCAAATAGGGAAGGAGATTGCAAATTACAGTTGGAAGACACTAAGTGACTTTAATGACATTTAAAGCAGTCTGTATGACAATCAGGTTGAGACTAGTGTGAGTATGGAGTGTTGTACACCACAATACTCATTAACACTGATGTTCAAACATTGTTCAAGTACTCAAATACAGTGTTATACATGATCACTTGTCATCACTGCATGGGTTTGCATATGAAATGTTATAAAGAATGTACAGAGCAGTGGCGTGCCGTGACATTTGATGATAGGGAAGCTGTGTTTCTGTAAGAAACCAACTTCCAGGGGCAATCAGTTAATTGTGCATGATGGTCTAGGGTCTATTCATATTCATTTGTTTGATAAGCCAGTAAAAACCATAGACTTCTAAATGTATTATATCACTGTTACATTCTGAATTGCTAGGATTCAGAATGTAATAGAATTCAAGATATAAGGGCGACAATTAAAAATAAAATAATAAAAACTTACTTTGTAAAATGTGTGGTGGATGTACATACATGGTACAAAATATTCTTTAAATTGTATGAATAAACTTTTAAAGAAAATTATAATTAAATATAGCTTTGTAAAGAAACATACATAAAATAACATAAAATATTCTTTACTTTTTAAATCTGTAAACAATCCACTTAGTCAAATAGCTCCCTACTCCCTACGAGTGGCTAATGGATAGAATCAGAGACAGTTCTGGTAGGTGCATGCACACGAGCTGCCAAATCCCAAGGGTGTCGATACTGGTCAGTGTCAAATGCCTCTTTTGTCGCATTACTAGTATACCTCAAAGGACGTGACAGGGTTGTTGTACATTTTAAACATTTCTCGCCATAGCTGTAAAAATCTAAATTTGTTAAACTTAATAGTCATTTGTTTTCTAACTAATTCGTTTTAGGACCAGGTGTCCACGGAAATTTACAAAATTTACAACTTTTCAGTCATTCTCATTGAACTGGAAAAATTTCTGTATTTATTACATCTAATGTTACGAAGAAATCAGTCCCCACTGTATTTGGCTAGAGATTGATTCAATTAAGCTTTTGTTTAAGTAAAATTCCGGCTCTTTTGGCAGAGTTTTATTTATGTTCCTAATTCCCTAATCTCTTAATTATTTAATTACTTCTTAAGTAGAAATAAGTTGAAACTGGTTAGTTCGTACTTGAATACTTGTAGTCTCGGGAAAAAAAGTGGAAAGACAAATTTTTATGACAACAGATATATAAATCGTAAATTTAAGGAAAATAAATTCCAGAGCTTTTTTGTATCTTGTGCATCTCATTCATTACGTTTAGTTGTAAATGATGTTGCCAAAGTAACAGTTCATTTTTTTTTAACATTGTACAAGAATTGTACATGTTTTTTCCTGCATCCCCTTATAGATTGGACATACTAAATCGTAATATCACCAGTTTAACATTGAAATCTGTAAGTAATACAAGATGGGAGAGCAGAATAAATATATCAAATATTTTAATGGATTTTTTTTAAAACTCCTGTCAACTATACAGAACTATCATAAAAACATACCAGTAAATTCCTATCGGTTGGTTTAAGTTATAAATCTACTCATGATTCATATAAATGGGTAAGGGCGGCTAACAGCCCAGAACTGGTCCTGGATAGAAGCATTATACATGTAGCATCCACCAGCTAAACCGCCTGAGGTTGGTGCTCTGTAAAGCACATGTGCAAATGAGTATAATCTGGCTGTTTGGAAGCTCACCCGGTTTCAACAATACAGCGCTTCCATTCCACCACTGATATTCGAATATACAATAGCAACCTTATTGTTTTTTTCCGCGTGTAGTATAGAAATTTGTAATACGGTTTATAACACGTAATGCGGTTATAATAAAATATTAATTTTAATTAATCCAAAATATGTTAAAATATGAAAATAATCATGCAATATATATTTATTTTTTAGAAAATACAAGGAAAGCAGTGCTTCCACCGCTTCCAATGACGGCACGCCACTGGTACAGAGTCATTATTGTACCAGAAACAATTAAGAACAATGATTACTCCAATTTGGCAAGCAACCTTTTGACCACACTGTATAGTCAAATTTTTAAATAATTTGGGGCTTTGGAAAAATGAAGTAATGTGATTGTTGCGAATTTTAATGGCTGTGTTAGAATTTAATTTTAGTAATAACTAGTTGTGCCCATGGTTTCGCCTGCGTGGAATTCAGTTTGTGACTATAACAGTATCAGTAAAAAATCAATATACACATATCAAGTTTGAACACATGCACTGCGTATTTCACCGACCACGCGACTGCGCCGCTTGGTTACCTATCTCATATACGTATGCGTCTTGCCCCTCACCACCCACTGACACCAAAATTATAACGCTTACCTAGATGATATCTTTTAATTTATATGAATGTTTAACGGAATAATATACAGCCTATGTCTACCTTGAAGGTCCATTCTAAATATTGGTGAAAGAATTTTTGAAATCGGATGAGTAGTTTCGGAGGTTACCTCGTACATCCAAACTTAGAAACTTTGCCTCTTTATTATAATAGTATAGACATTTGTATTAAACAGTTTGAAATAATATTTATTAATCTTTTTNTTATATGAATGTTTAACGGAATAATATACAGCCTATGTCCACCTTGAAGGTCCATTCTAAATATTGGTGAAAGAATTTTTGAAATCGGATGAGTAGTTTCGGAGGTTATCTCGTACAACCAAACTTAGAAACTTTGCCTCTTTATAATATTAGTATAGATTTTATAGACATTTGAATCAAACAGTTTGAAATAAAATTTATTAATCTTTTTAATCACAGTTGCTTAGGATTACATTTACTACAGATAACCTAAAATTATCTCAAAATATTCTTCCATTTCTTTAATAGGTGAACGATAGTTTGGCAAAGCTCAGCTGAGCTAATTGTAAATTTGGACCTAAGCTGAGTTTGTTGCAGAAAAGCCTATTTTTAAAATTAAATTACATCTGTAATCATAATGGATACACTATGTGAGACATGTTTTCATTTATCTGTTATTAAAATGAGAGCATTCAATTGAAAACAACTTGAGCATTAAGCAATTGAACTATAAACAATTTTATATTCAGAGAGTTATTAAAAGTGATAAAGTAATCAAATTTTAAAATGATATAAATAACAGCAGTCATTTCTAGCAAAATATGTATTGTATAATACATTCCGATAATTCACAGTGGACAGGACCTTTCTCAAATTATAAAAATCTAGAATATGAACCTGAACTAAGAGCTGTAGCTCAGCTCATTTGGTAGAACTCTACTGAACAGTCATGGTGCTCACTTTGTCTGATTAAGCATTACTCGCTAAATGCTAAAATCCTCTATTGACAATCTAGCAATGTCTATTTATTGTATTTATAATCGAAATAAAATTATTGCATCTTGTTTCTTAACTTCCAAAATTTATTTTTAGAAAACATAATGTACATGTGTATTATGTATGTTAAGGGGACAGCAGTGCTAAATTTTGCCCTAGTGGCTGAATTTTAAAGCAAAAGTTCCCCAAAAATCAAAAACTGTATACCAGGACAGTATGTATACCATACAAACACCTAATCTTTAATTATGATCATCCTGTACTGTACCTCAGGTGACTGTTACTTCATTTTAGAGGAATTTCAGAAGAATTGGAGAAAATTTTTAAAACAATTACATTTAGATTTTTTGAAATAGCATTTAAATAAATTAAATCTATTATAAGTAAACTAAATTTGATTGTTTTAAGTTTCATATTGCTTGTTATGTACAGTACATTACTAAATTTCATTTGCAGCAAGATGTTACAGAACAGTGAATCAGATTTTCATGAATTTTCTATTTAATAATTAATTT
>NW_019388970.1:0-5565 GCF_000671375.1 Centruroides sculpturatus
TTTTTTAAAATAATAATGGTCGCTATTGTATTGTTAAAAATTAGAAAATTAAGCCTCGTTTAAATACTGGCTCCCTTTCATGGTAAAGCCAGTGTTGCCAGCTAAAACACGTAAAAGGACTATTTAAGTAGCCAAGACAGCCAAATATTGTAGTGCCACATCACTAGCGAACATTTGAATTTGCCGACTAGAACGGTCGGTTAACCGATGTGACGGTTCATCGGGGGTCGGATAATCGATGCTCTACCGTATTACAATTAATAATATATAAGTTATTTTTTAAATACAATCGCACAACAGCAGGAAAAGTTACGAAACTCGTTGCTAGATTATTTTATAATTACATTTACTTACAAAATATTTTACTTCGTGTAAGAGTTACGTTAATCTTTTGTAGCTGACGAATTGTGCAACAAAATTATTAACAAGGCATTGCAGATTGTTTATATCTAAATTTAAAAAATGCAATAGATAATTCAGGTTTGTATAATTTTCACAAAATAAGCCGAAGTCACAAAAAATGCTTTAAATGAACAATACGTAAATTACAAACTCTGATAAGATATTATTGAAAATGAAAACGCAAACTAATGACAGAATTTTGAAAAAAGATATAATTTATTTCTAATTCTTTAAATATGTCGTGTTAACTGTCACTAAATATTGCAATTTATGACAAATTTTGTATCATTAAATTCAGCTTATCAGTGCCATTGGCCGAAAGACAGACTTTGGTCTGTTCGAAACCATTTATCGTTTTCAGAGTACCNATACGTAAAAAACTTAGATACTACTCACCGATGTACATATGATCGAAGCAGTTGCAAAGAATGTGATCAAAGAGACAAGTAATATGATTAATGGAGGATAATACACAAATTTTCCTTCCAAAGACGTGTGCATTATAATCACAACAAAAGTAGCAACGTAGGTAATGAAGAATACATAACAGATAGACGTAAATATGCTTCCAATGTCATTTATTGTTTCCATTTCGAGCGCAATTTTAGAGTATTCTGTTTGTATGTTTTTTACGATACGAATATATCGCAGCTGTCGCGAATGAATGAAATGTATTTCCTCAAATAATGTCCCCAATTTATAATATATTATCATAAGTAATGTTGTTCCAATCAGAATAATAGCTGAAGTAGCTGACAGACATGTTACGCTTAACGAAACCAAACCTGCACATATACCCGCAAGTAACGACCCACTATCTTCTTTCATAATCGGATAACGTTTTGTAAATAGGAATATTGGTACAAATGTATTTAATACTACGCAAAAGCTAGCATAAACCTTTGCAGAATAGCTTTGAAATTGTGATATTTTGTACGCTGTTTCTCGACTAATATTTTCATCGTGACAATGAACTTTGGCGTTAGTCATATTCAAATATGTTAGATAAAGTGTGATTGAAAAAGTAAAAGTATGTATGGTAACCGTGAAAATTTTAAACATGATCGGATGGTTTGTAGACTTGTATATGAGGCCCGAACAATAAGGAAGCGTTTGTGCTTTAGGCAATATAACAATAGCCAAGTAAATTGTGTAAAATATACAAATGTAGATACTTAAAAACAATAATTTCCACGAAAGAGTTTTTCTATTATTTCGATTGTTGTTTGTGTCTTCGTGGTCGCATGTAATTATTAATAGTCGATCGAATTTGTCAATAAGTTTCAGAAGATATTTCAAAGAGTCTTTGATACAAACGCGATTTCTTGTACTTTGCATATTCATAAACTGCATAATAAGCTATTATTCTTATTTAATACTAGTAATTTATCTAATTACGCAGATTTGTGTAAATCTGAGAGTATTCTATATTATATTACAGTGTAATATACTATGGTTTATATACAGCATAAGTCAAACGATTTAATTTCGATGCTGAAATTAAATGACATTTAATTTAAATACCATTAATTACATATAGTAAATTATTAAGTTTAAGATATTATATCAAAATAATTGTACATATACTTGCTGTTGTGGTTAGAGTTTATCTAAAACGATTTATTCTACGAATTATTCGCCAGCTTTTGAATATTTCTTTAACAGTCTTGCCAGTTACGTTATTGTTCTTAGTGTATTTAATTTCGTAAAACACTCGGAATTTTTATTCTTATAATGATTTTCTTATATAACGTAGGAAAATCGCATAAAAATTTAAGAAATTTGCATCCATTAGAGCTAATGGATAATGTTACTAATTGATGCGTAATTTATTGCTGTCGTTCAATTAGTGTAACACACGAAAGTAGGAAAGTGGTATTTTGATATAAATGGAGTTTATAATGTAATGATATAATAAAGTAGAATAGACAAGTAGAATAATGAAATTATATAAAAGAAGAACGGTAAAAATATATGAGAAATTAACAATTGAAATAAAGATGAAAATAAAATAATATGGGAATTAAAAAACGTTTTTCACTCTTTTTCCTTTTATTAAACTCGTTTCTCGTAAATTATCTAGTAATTAATATTTGTGCCCAAACGAAGGTCATTTTGTATGCTCGTGTTTAAAAATATCGTGTAAATTAGTTAGTTTATTCTGTGGCGAACGCCGCCCTTCTCATCTGTACCCTTAATCGTTGTAAAATACAAGCAATGACTCCCCAGTGTAAGAGTCATCACTTCCTGCAATAAATTCGAACTCACCCCACAAAGACCGTCGACCACCAATTGTCTTTTGTTAGCCGCATCATCGAGGCATGTGCAGTACCCAAATACGCGAGAAAGACAATAAAATCAGTTTCGGTTACGATCCCGTCTCTTTCGTTTCTTTTACTCGCAGCGACGAAAGATAAAAGCAACCACGACCAAAAATTACATTTGTTTGTGCTATGGAAATGATTTCGCTAATAAGGATTGCAATTTTCCATTAGTGCAATAATTTTAAAAAAATTGTTAAAATTGCACGGATTTTATCTTCTATTTTATCCTCTTCTTCTGATTGAGTATTTATAACACTTACTTTCTCGGCTCTGTCATAGGGGAAAAGTATGGCAATCGGTCAAATAATAACCCCCGAAGTTTTGTATATTTTTTTCAGACCACGTGAAACTTAAAACTTGAAGATATGCAAAAGAATTTGTTTTCTTTTTTTCCTGTGTGTATGGATGTTTGCGTAGACGAGCATTATTTTGTTCATTCTCTTCGGAGCTTAATTACTCTTGTACATTTGTCGAAAATTTCTCAAATTTTGCAGACAGGTTTGGATTTTACGGTTATTGTTGTTATTAAAATTCGGTCGTTGAAGGTGAATAAACGGTGGAAAGATTAAGGTGACTACAATAATCTTTCCACCTATCCGGAGTCGAGTCGGACTTAACGACGATTTTACTGGTTATTAGCGTTTAGAATTTTGTATAAAATTTATCCTACAGTGAAAATCAAGCTTTTTGCCATTTTATACTAATTAAAAATATAAAACGTTTTAAAATAAAATATCGTAACAGATGGCGCCATGCGCTGTTTTATATTTTGCCGGGTAAGTTAAGCAACCCGTTGGTTCTTTTTTAATAGCAATTACAATATATTCTCGAGATACAGTTGACCCATCATATACGATGTGTTTGCTAGAGAGCTACTTTTTAAGCGTAAAAGTGGTATAGCAACGTTTCTGTCTGTTTATTCACTGTATTGTGGAAGGGGTGGAGGCACCCATCACTTTAAATTTTTAATCTCATGATACGTGACAATTTAAGCATTTTTTAAAATATAGTAAAATTATTTACGTAATTGTCGGGATAAAATTTGAAAATTTTAGTCCTACAATTCCCGGGGCCATGGAAATGTACAGCCCACTGGTTCTGCCTGTCCCTTCTAAATCTCGACATCAAAGTTATCTAGATAAAAACCAAGATAAGTCTTTCGATTCTTCAGATAACTAAAGTTTGTGAAAAATTGCGCTCTGGATCGGAAGTGAAGTAACTTTGAAAATTGAAACAATTAAAAGTTGCAAACTGGCATTGTGACGTTGTTACAATGCCGGTCTATCTAACGAAATACTGGGTTCTCCAGTTCTTTTCTTTTACTCTTTCTACCCTAAAACACTAAGACGAACTCTTGATAATATTCAAGATTAGTCTGCTGATTTATATCCACATAAAACTCTTTATTATAAAGCAAATTATTTCTAATATGCTCCCGTCTGTATGATAAGTGCGCCCTGGTTGTGTATTATAGTTTAAATGATAATACAGTATTGCTATTATGGCTGCCTAAAGAATATCTGTTGAATATGTTCTATACAAATGGCATAAGCCAGTTTTTTTCAACCTGTGGGTCGCGACCCCCTAGGGGGTCGCAAATCCTTACGCGGGAGGTCGCGGGTAAAAGAAAAAGACAAGTGTTTGTAGGTCCTACACTACAATCTCAATGAGAAGGCTGTGCCTGTTTATTTTACAGTACAATTGGTTTTTTGATCGATATTTAGGTCTCAACAGAAAGAAACGTAAATAAGTAGTTTTTAAAATCACTGACAGTTTTAATATGGCCCTGGGGGGTCGCCAGAATTTTTTAACTTGTAAAGGGGTCGCTTATTCAAGAAGGTTGAAAAACACTGGCATATCCTATCGACATTCCTTTCTTATCGCTTTTTGTGGGCCAAATAATATACACAATGCGTAATTTAGGTAAATATTTTAATTTTAATAAAATGAGAAGAAAGAAATACTTTAAAAAAACCGGGATCGAACAATTAATTACCGGATAGTTATGGAATTTTCATTGCACATCTTTGTTCAATTGCTACTCGTTCTCTCGACAGATCTTTTAACGATAAACATTAATTTTGCTGAAGACAATAAATCGTACAAGGAGCCAAACGATGTTAATTTGGCTTCTTAACTTTACTAGAAAAATAGAATAATAATTTCAAATATTTCCCGCATTTTTCGTTTAAAAGTACGAGAAAGAATTAGAAATGTTTTGACACATTTACATATTATGTTGACATTTTTACCGATTATTACATTTTACGTGAAATAAAATACTTGTATATTGTTGTACATCGTAAAGATGCTGTGAGTTAATTTATTCTATAGCACTCTTTTCATACAGTTTTAAATTACTTTTATTGTATGTAAGCTAAACGAGACACATATCAGAATGTTTCGAATTTACAATTATATTGATCAACGTAGAAATATTAGCATAAACTTTCGCTGAATAACTTTATAACTGATATATTTTCTTCGTTGTTTCTCCACTTATGTTTTCATCGTGACAATGAAATTGGGTTATTTTCAAAAATGTTATATAAAATGTGATTGAGAAAATGAAAATTTGCGTGTTTAAACATTGTAGGACGGTTTGTAGATTTGTATATGAAACCCGAACAATAAGGAAGCGTTTCTGATTTCGGTAAAATAACAATAGCCAAGACAACAAAAAAATATAGAAATGAAGATATACAAGAGGAATGGAATAATTTCCACGAAGAGGTGTTTGTTATTTTGCTTTTGTCTTTAGGTTCGCGGTCGTATGTAATTATAATACATAATTTACACAGTTTCTATCGTTTTTTAACACAAGTAATTTATGTAAATT
>NW_019388971.1:0-811 GCF_000671375.1 Centruroides sculpturatus
AATATATTATTATATAGTACAAATATATAATTCTAAAATCCGACTCTTTTATTTCCCTGTTAAAAGAGCGTTACAGTGCGTCTAGGAGTCAATAGATAATAGCGGGTGTAATCATAACATTACATCATCGATGTTGGAGTTTATTTGTTTGCTTGAAATATTTGACTAATAATTTTCTAAATTTTACGTATATTTTTAAATTGTATTGTATTTTAAAAATTAGCAGTTTGAAAATATTTCAAATCTTTAAATATAAAGTAATAACTGTACCGAAGTAAACCAGTGAATAATAAGCTAAAACAATCCTATTACATTTTGCAGCATACCCTTACTCTTTTAGATTGTGGTCTGGGTTCTATTTTTACATCGCATTTTTAAGTAGAGGAGAAGGTGGTATTATGGAACACTGCGGGTATTATGGAACCACCTCATTTCGAACTGATGATAAAGGCGAACTGTTGCGGAATGTGGCTGAACTGAACTAGGCAGACATCCATGGCAAGGGGAAAACCCGTTATACTTCAGTTAAACAGTTGTTCCTATTTAATCAGCTAATTTGTTTTTTTTTTCAAAATTCGCAAGTTTTGAATGCTTAGTGAATTTAATTATTTTTAAAATATAAATCGTGTAGTTGTAGGTTCACCAGTGCATGTATTCCGTTTCAGAGACTTAGGGGTACGTATTAATCTGTGTGATGTTCACGTTTTTTAAATTTTGGTCTCGACAGACATAAGTTAATTCGAGATGGCGATGCGTGAAATACGGACCCCTTTGGTGCTTTTACAGTAATATGGAACTCAACTCCTCCGAA
>NW_019388971.1:1655-5971 GCF_000671375.1 Centruroides sculpturatus
TATATTTATATATATATATATATATATACATACATATATAACTATTTAGTTGTTGTGGAATTCACATTGAAGAGTTATTAATAGAAAAGAAAAGCATTTGTGCGTACAATTACTTTGTCAGCGAGATAACCTGTGATATACTTTATCTATGGAGTAAGCATGTTTTCTGAAAAAGTAGAGCCTGGCCGCTGCCAATTAGAGAACGGAAATTATCAGTATTGCTTATATCAATAAAGAGTAATACCAAAAGTTCACCTATAAAATAGATGAGAAAATTCTTCGTGGACATTGTGGATAAGCTAGTTTTTTTTTTATTAGAAATGTTATATTCATTGCACAAGTCGAAAGCTTTCATACGAAAATTATTTTTCAAGTATGTTACTGTATGATTACATAATTGAAAAAAATTTACCACACCACAGGAAATAAACACGCTTGCAAGTTAATAACACTATTCTGCTGCAATTTCACAGAAAGTATTTTTGCGCCTACTAAAACCAAACTTGCTCAAAGATGATTTTTACCAATACAATATGCATATAAAATTTTTTAACAACTCAGCAAAGCAAACAGAGATGTAAATGAAGAGAGAAACGGTGGACTGGGAGAAGTTTTGCTAACGAGGGGTTAGACTGAGTAAAGTGATTATGTATAGAAGAGTTGGTACACATATTCGGTGAGAGGTTGAACAAATGAGTGATGAAAAGGGGTAGCAAGGCAAGTGAAGGTAGTCCGAGGGATGTTGGCACCTCGCATGGGTTTAAACGTTACAATAGTTTGGTTATGAAATATCTATTGTGGAAAAGATTGTAGCCAAGATATGGTGCAAGCAACTAATTGCATTACCACAAAATTAGAATGTATTTCTTCGGGACGTTCAACGCATTGTAAATGTTTTTCAGTTACGATTCTTTCACGTCCTAAGTCTTCAGGTGAATCATTCTCGACATCATCTCAATTACTTAAAACGATTTTTCTATTGAGTAAATTAGCGTGCGCTGTGGTACTCCGAGGAATGAAAGAGATGATCAGCTGGAATTGGCAGCTGCCGATTTTCGTGACATCTTATCTGGCTATTGTATTCTTTCAGCCTTGAAAATTAAAACTCTCGTAACTTGATGATTCGGGTTTCGTGGCAAAAGTGAAAATTTGTTCCTGATGCTTCTTTTCAGGTGCCATCTTGTGAAACTTAAGATGCAAGCAAAGAATGTGTATTGGCCCTACAGCCAGAGTCTCTTGCCTCAAATCAAATACATGTACCTCTTGCTAAAGAAACTTATCAAGCAGTAACTTTGAACGGACAAGCATTTACTAAGTAACTTTATATGAAACAATGTGGAAATACACGCCTTGTTTGTTGATTGTTTCGTATCTTTTGTTCTTCTGTTCACATGCGACGTTTCACTTTCTGTACTTCTTGTTGGGTCATGATTCGACACGATTCAGATTCAGTAAATTGTTTTGTTTGCTATAAGAATGCGACATTATATTTGACTGCTCCTGTCTTAATGTCGGAATCTTACCATTTATAAGCCAAAAGTCAACTTTTTATTTCATTTCACGCTTCATTAAGGTGTCAGGTAAAGAAATAAAGATTATCTGTGTGTGCGTGTGCGTGTCTATGATTGCTTCGTGGATCTCTATGTAACCTAGTTTTTATATTTTACGTTAATGCTGGGTTTGATAAGCTCTTAAATAAGAAATTCCGATTTCTTCAATAATTTCTCACTGTTCTTTCCCACATATTAAAACCTACTTTTTCAGTTTGTATTCATCGTTTTTTATGTTCATTTCAAATTTTGAAATAATCGCTTTAGTCCCCTGACTTAATGCTTTGCTATCTTCTCTTCATGCCCAGTGTGTTTCCCTGTTATATACCACTGCTGGTTTCAATATACTGTATTTGAACTGAATTTTAGTTACAGATGACTGTGAATAACCCACATCTCTTGCAACACTGCATGTTGAATTGCTTTCCTTAACACGTTTCGCAATCATTCTCGTTGCTTTAATGAATTGCCATGGTTTTCGCTTTTACGTGCATGATTTTCATGCACTTCATAACACTCACCCTCGGAAGCCACTGTTGATATCTGAGATGTAGAGACACTTGTGAGTTAGGATCTGAACTTGTTATGGTTTGTACATTAATAGAAAAATAACGCATAATTAAAGTTGGATATATTTGTCTTAAATTATGTGAGAATCTGGATGTCATATAAGGATTTTGAAGAATAAAAAGTCGAATAGACTTTTCCCCTTTCCGTTATTTCCGATTATTTCTCCCATTTTTACCCCGTTGCCCGAGGAATAGTCCCCGGACAAAGTTAGAAACAACGCAATTAACTGACCTTGAAGGACGAAGTCGTCTAGGTCAACCGCGGAAGCTCCCCGGAGAACCGCAGGGTGCGGATATAGTATAGAAGATTTCCTAAAAAGGTCATCTGTACGATGAGAAACATTACCTAAAATGGTAAGTCATCTCCCTAGGTGATGACGAATTTAACATTAATTGGTCAAGCGATGTCTGCATTGTCGTCACCCACGACAGGGGAGACTGTCATAAATCTGGAGAACTGTCAAAAGAGTAGCAGATTTTCCCACGCTAAAGAGTATATAAAGGGGTCGGATTTTCTACTCGGCGCTGAGCCAGGGCGCTTAAGCCGAAGAAACTCCTCTGCACACCTTAAGAGCGATCGTCGGGGAAGAAACATCGACGCACGATCTTCCAGAACTCTCAGGATCTAAGAAGCTCATAATTGCCGCTCCATGAAAGGTAAAGGACTTTGCTTATTTTCTATTCTCTCCATATACGACAGAATTACTCCTCGGAGAGGTTGATTGAAGAAACCTCCGAAGAACTTCGTCAAGGAAGAACTCTACATATTGGGAGCGACAGAGCATACACCGTAACAGGACATCGCTCCACATAGCCTTCAAAGGACACCTCAGAATACATGACGACGATCACAGAGCGTTTTATCAACGCCCTATAATTAGAAAACGTTGCCTTCGAGGTAAATCCTTGCCATTATTATTTAACTCTCTCTAACGTGAGCTCTCTCTCGGATTTTAGCATTAGGTTAGAATAGATTTTAGAATACCTATTTTTATCTTGATACGCGTATGTTGTATTTAAATTCTTTGTGTAAAATTTGTTAGTTATTTATTAAATGTGTTCGTTAATTTAAACCCGTGTAGTCTTTTGGACACCTGGTCACGACTTCCAACTCCTCCCCACTCATATTTTTTTTGCCCTCCTATTGCCATCCGACAACCGAGAGCGGGTCTTCCCGACCCGTGCAGATTAAGCGGTCATTAGGGTTCGACCCGGTGACCCCCTGCTACTCACAATTACATATGCTTAATATTTGATTTACTGCAAAGCATGGAGTGAGTGAAGTTCAATATAATACTGTAGATGTGACAGATGAAAGCAAAATTCATGAAAACCCCAGGAGAAACAGTTCCTTTATTACTCACTCATCTGCATAATTTTTATTTTAATAGCCTGTACATACATTGCAGTATGATATTTACATAAAAACTGACCACAATCATTGCAAATGTAAGGCATTTCTGTGTCTGTTTTCTTATACTGTAGGTTACATTGCATTCTGTGCTTTGAAATAGATTTACACATATCACTCTAATGATTAATTCGTAATTTCAAAACAAATCCACATACATCTGTTTTAGGTTCTTGTTTTTGTACGAAGCTATGGTTGTTGTATTCTACTTTCACATTTGGAAAAACAAGTAGACATTCAATGTTAGGAAAGACTTTTCTCCTCTGAATTGTTTTTTCTGGCGTGCAAGTATGTAGTCGATGCATTTATTGTGGCTATGTTTACAAATCAATAAAACAGTCATGGTCCACCTATGGGTATGTTTGGACTTTATGTTACGGCATATTTAGCAGAAGTTTCCCATGCACATAGAACACNTTCTCCTCTGAATTGTTTTTTCTGGCGTGCAAGTATGTAGTCGATGCATTTATTGTGGCTATGTTTACAAATCAATAAAACAGTCATGGTCCACCTATGGGTATGTTTGGACTTTATGTTACGGCATATTTAGCAGAAGTTTCCCATGCACATAGAACACGGAGACAAAATCGCCTATGAATTCAAAAATTGAAGGATTTTCCTCATGTTTTTTACAAGCTTTGAAATCATTAAAAATATCATATTTACAGTAGAGCGTCGTTTATCCGAATCAATTGGGGGACTGGGGTGGTTCGGATAACTTATTTTTCGGATAACGAATCATGTACGAAAAAATATATTAATTTATCAAATGTTGAAATTTCTCTC
>NW_019388972.1:0-5497 GCF_000671375.1 Centruroides sculpturatus
CCCCCCCGAAAAATACCGGGAGATCTAACGCGGATTCGAACCCGGGTCCCCCAGTGCAGTTGGCTGGCACCTTGACCGTGTTTGCAGGACAGAATTTGGACAACTAATCAGTATGATAATCAATTAATTATAATTATTTATTAACCAATCGTTCATAAATATAATTACTAATTAGAAATAAAAACGAAATTTTTTTTTTAAACTTAAAAAAAAAAAAAATATTTATTCTGATGTCTATGACACTCGATTGCGTCACACACCTAATTAAAATAAATGCCAGACGATCGTTAACGATAATCAAACGTTACTTTTTAATTTCAATTAATTCGGCGCAATTTACTCGACGGTCGAACATATTATTATTTACTCTCTCGCAATTTGCGTTATTAATTTACCGAGATGGTCCGGAAAAGTGCAAAAATTGCCATCTTGTTTTCATAAACAGCTGATGGTTGCCGAAATGGTGACTTGAGTGCGAAGACGTTTCGTTCTTCAGAATGAACTTCCACACCAAAAATAACAATGCGATTAAAAAGGAAAACGCCGAAAAGTTTATTAAAGACTGCCGAAACGATTTGAATAATTATCAAGGGAATTTTGTGCCAAATAACGAAATATCTTCCACCAAAAGCGAAAGGATCAGGAATCGTCTGGATCAAAGCATCAGGTGAGTTTGCTAATTGTTTTTCTATGGGAGTTAGGCTTAATGATCTGCACTGAGATGTCGACCGTTGGTTGTGTGATTGTCACCTTTATATTAATAAATTGAGCTCATCCTGACGTGAAATTAAGAAAATGCACAATATGTGGTAAGGTTTTTTAATTATTTATATATATATATTACATCTAAGATTCACAAAAGGGTAAGATTTACCCTTTGAATGAGGGGGTAGCCACCCCCCCAAAGGGTAGACCACTGTAGACTGTTGTGGGTGTGGTCTACGGCTCTGACCAGGGGTACAGTTACGCCTCCAAAAGAGACATTATTGGAGCCGTAGATCACACCCGTGAGAGCGAAAGAAAAAATTGAAGGAACCGTACCTCTACGTGCAACCCGCGGAGAGATGTGGCCTTCAAAATCGGCCCGCTTCCGGGTGGCGCACGATTAGGAGTCGCGTCGCTCCACTTGGCTTCAGGTGGACCACTTGATCGTTCTTGGAATATTTGATGTTATGTAGAGTGTGTTTACTTTTTGCTAGCTTCCAAGCTCGCCAAGCTGACACCTAGCACAGCCTGACATCATACTAGCACGCTCGTAAAAGTATACACAGTAATGGATGCTGCTGTCTTTGAACAAACTCCAAGCTCATTGTAAATTCTCCGAGCGCACTAGGAATGCTAGCAATGACGTCATGGGTGCAAAAAGTAAACACTGTGTTCATTGGTAGCTAACAAAAAGTATACAGGCTGAGAGCACTAGGGGCAAGATTGGAGCTAAAAGTAAATGCACCCATAGTTTTGGGTGTGTGAGGCTCTCAGCTTTCTCTCAAAACTATATAACATCAAGAGTGCATGAGTGACGGCAAGCACCGAAGCACACAACTGTGTATGGAGCATGGATTCTAGAATAGACAGTAGTACCAGTAATGGTAAAAAATCGACTTTGGAAGCAAATATCTTGTGAAAGGTCACGTGTATGGATAGGGTTCCACTGACTTTTTTGCTCGTACGGGAGGTCTATAACTCTAGGGATGGCAAATCCTTTTTTTAGAGTTTACATCTTACCCAACTGCCTCGTTCAGAGCTGCATTTGTAACAAACCATTCCTCTCCTAATGACCGGTTGTCGAGTGGGGAGCTGGGAAGTTTTCCTTGGGCCTAGAGAAAATGTAGTGCCAGTAGTGGTTCCTGCCCTATAAATTAATGTTATTTTTGCTAACAAAAGTTAAAATCTTTAAGATTGCCATTTATTAATAAACATTCTTTTACATATTTCATGTGTTAAAAAAATAGACAAAAGGATCCTGCTCTATCCCAGGCCACATACCAATCTATCCAATATCCTGCCTTAACCTATAAAATGTAGTAAAAAAATATATCAATAAAACAAATAATAATAATAATTGATTTTTCACCATTATTTTAGAAAAAACTTTACATTATTTTCATATTTTTTTTTTACATAAGAGACTATTTGAGAGTTCTCCTGTGTCTGGGGTCAATCAAATTGCCCTGTTGGCCCACTTTGGGAGAGCAGGGTCATTTGGATTTATATCTAGCTTGTACATAACTTTATAATGTTTATAAACACAGATATTTATGATTGACTAACTTATAAAATTGATAAGTTAGGACCTGAGTTTTCCTTTCTATGCATGCTGCAATATCTATAAAAAGTTTCTTTGTCTATCTGTCTGTGTGTTAATTTGTTTGTTTATTCAGCACAGCCAAAATAAAACTACAAACTAAAAAAAGCAAAGAAACTATTCAAGATCACCTAATTACACTGAAGACTATAATGTTAAATACCAAAGACATTAAAATTGGAGCAATTGTTAGTTCAGATCACATGATATAGTTCACAATTTATGTATTTCTGGACATTATTTTTTCTCATAATAATAATAATAATACTTATTTATAAAGACTGGAACTTGTGGCATTCTGTGAAAGTTTATCAGTAATTGTACTCCAACACTTCCCCAATAACTTATGACAGTTGATCATATTAATATTTAATTAATACGTTCTTATTTACACAGAAAATATGTACCAATCTACTGATTTGTATTTGGCAACAAATAAAGATTATAACGTTTAAGTATTGTTCACAAAAATTGATTATGTAGTATTAAAGCAAAAGTTATTAAGCAATAAATGTATTAAATCTTCAATATTAGAGAAGGCAGAATCACTTTAATAAATTTTAATATGAAATTGTTGATTTTGTGAAAAACATCCTTGAAAGTTTTGTATTCTTTGTTTTATCTCTTTATGCATATCTTTATTTTCAGTGGATACAAATTAACCAAAAGTTAGCATTTGTCATTTAAATACTCCAGAATTATTTAATAAAGCAAATGTTTTAGTCTTTTCAAAAGTTGTCATCAATTAACAAAGCCAAGATACAATCATAAACAGAACATAAAGATATCCAAATGATGATTTATTTGAATTATTGTTAAAAAGAATTTTACTTGTTAACTAACTTTCTTAATTAGTGTGTTCAGTTCTTTTGAATGAATGTGTTCGCTAGTCAATTTTTTATTTATATATGGTTTGGCTTACTTGTATGCTCCATATTTTTAATGTCTTGAACAGTATTTTGTGCAAATGTATTTAAGAGCTTTGAAATTTGTATCCAAATGCAGCTAAATCCATTAATGACAAAATTGCTCAAATAATTGCTCAGACATACTGGTATATTCTAATATACCAGTATGTGTGAGCAATTATTTGAGCAATTTTTATGGACTCATTTTTGGTATATTTTGTAAAATAACAAAAAAAGCATTTTGCAGAAAGAACATTAGAAAAATAGACTGTTTTAAAATTGCAAATATTTTGTTTTCTAATGTTTCCTGTTTATTTTCGTTTGCTTATACCATTGTATTGATAGGACATCATAGATATATTTTGCATGATGTCACCATACACTATAAATTAATGCACTGAGTGCATTGCATGCCAAGCAAGAGTTATCCCGAGCAAGATGGCAGAATGTGATGCATATAATAACACAATATTTGAAAAGTTTTCAAAATAAGATTGTAAAAGATTCAACAAATATTAAAGTAATCTATCTTTTAAACTTTTCTCGGTTGCGGAATCGACATACATTGTTCCTAATTTCCGTTGACACTTTTCTAGAGAAGAATCCATCTTCACACACAGTTTTTACTTTACAGGAATAGTAGTTTCATGTATTAATGAATGGAACAAAAATGCTTGCACTAGCAATGATAAACAGTGGTGCCCAACATTCACTGGTGATGACGAACAGGAAGTGCACAAACAATGCGCATTAGTGTGAGTTTAAAAGAATTCTATCACCATAGTGATAGAATTCTTTTAAACTCACACAATTTATGAATATTCATGGAGGGATTGGATCTTTTATGAAAAAGAACTAACAGATCCCCATGAAAGAACAGATCTTTTTGTGAAAAAAAAACCTTGTGTTCTCAGGATGTCGGTTTTTATTCCTCAGTCACTCATTCCAATTAATCTCAGTCCCACATCCACACTTTCTGATTGGTCTCTACCCGTTTTCAAGTGAAAATCGAGACCAATCAGACCATGAGAGAGGTCAATTGCCAATGTTTAATATGACACCACATTTTAATCCCAACCAGAGGTTGATCTTACATTGTTTATTTCAGTTCTTGTCAAAATATAAACTTTAACTGACAATATTTTATATCCTTTAAATATTTTTAAACAAATTTAGGTGAGGGGTTTGGACCTAGCCTGGAGCCTTACAAGTGCATTTCATGCACCCATGCTGAATGTACTGTACCTTAAATTTCAATAAAACTGAATCATGACACAAATCTAAATATTATATTTTCCAACATAAACTTAAAACTGAAAAAGATGACTCCATTGTTATAATCATTAGGAAAAAAATCTTGTGAGGGTTAACTACAGTGGCTCATTCAACTTTATCTTTAAATAAGCAAATAGGAAGTACTGGTAAAATGGAACAAATAAATGTTCAATAAATTAATTAATTTTAATGTAATAATACTCAAGTTTTATTTAGTTATTTGATAAAATTATCTAATTATTAAAAATTGAATTAAAATTAGTTGTCATTTTATTATTGATATCTCAGTAAAGAAAGTAATTGTAATAAATCTTATCAAGATGGTAAGTCTTGCATGTAATTGATAAATAGGGGATTAGTTTTGGAGATTGTTTTAGGGACCAAATAGTCATACTCACTGTAAAAAGCTAGCAATTTGGCTAAACTAATTGTAATTTTAAATAGTTTACTTCAGCTCAGGATGTACATGTAATAACATATTCAACAACTCAATACTCTCATATTACTGAACGATCTGGTGGATTATTTAGTGGACAGAGATGGCAGCTTAACTGCCTACCTCCAGCCAAATTGCTTTGTATCTAATTATTGAGTGAACGTAATGTAGTCCTATAAATGTCCAGCTGATAATAGTTTACTTCAGTATTTTTTCAACCTTGGACTATACAAAAAAATCTGTTACGGCTGCCAAACATAAGTTTTTAAATCAACAATTTTTTTCAATTTTTAAACAGTTTACACTTAAGTGATTCAAGCCTTTCTTCATTTTTTTTTTTTTTCTAAAATGTATTGATTTATTTAGAATCATTAGCACTGTGCTAATTATAATCTCTGCAGATAAGCTAGTGTTCTGAATACTTGTTGTTGTTATCATTGCATTATTTAATTCTAAAACAAGTTTTTTCTTATAATAATATTCTTTGTGTGATAGTCGATAACGTGAGATTCTTTTATTTATCCGGAAGTACATAAATTTGCAATGATTATTCAGCTTTATTTCGTGAAAAAA